>NC_087344.1:203318374-203621404 GCF_030014295.1 Loxodonta africana | reverse complement strand
ACCCTCCACAACAGAGTGAGCCATTTCCTTGAGATAAATCTCTCTCTCTTCCTCTCTATACATATATTTATATGTATATGCTTCACTGGTTTTGCTTCTCTAGAGAACCCAGCCTAAGACAGATGGGTGGGCTTGCCTCTGCTCCACAATGTCTGTGGCCTCAGCTGGGAAGACTCTAGGACTGCAGGCAGCTCCTAGCAGTGTGATGGGATCCTCTGAAGGCCCCTTTACTCACATGTCTGGAGGAAGACCTCTGAGGAGGTTACATTCTAGTAGAGGGCTGAATGATGCTTGCTGTTGGCTGGGACCTCAGCAGAGGCTGTCTGCCCAAACACCTACATGGGGCTGCTCCATGTGGTTGCTAGGCTTTCTCCCAACTTGGTGGCTGGATTCCATAAGTCAGTGTCCCAGAAGGTAGGAAATGCCAAAATTTGTACACCATCACTTCCTCTGTCTTCTTCTGTTCAAAGCAGTCACAAGGTCTTCCCAAGTTCAAGGGGAGGGGACATAGACCTCAATACCTGATGAGAGGAATGTCAGCATCTTGCTGTAACAAGAGCCTGTGGAGTGAGATATATTAAGGTGGCCATCTTTGGAAAATATAATCTACCACAGCTATATTATTACGTCTTAATAGTCATCAAATCTCTGGGTGGTGCAAATGGTTAACATGCTGCCTGCTAATCAAAGGTTGGTGGTTCAAGTCTATCCAGAGTAGACTTGGAAGAAAGGCCTACAGATATACTTCCAGAAATCAGCCACTGAAAACCTGTGGAGCACAGTTCTACTGCGACACACATTTGGTCGCCATGAGCTGGAATTGGTTCCACTGCAACCGGTTTGATTTTTTGGTTTTCATAGTCATCAAAAAACATTTTATCTCTAAGAGAGTCCCTCTCTAGAGTCTCAAAATTGGGATAAGAATAATGGGGAAAGGGAGGAAGTGGGGAGACGATTAGACATCCGCAAACTACCACAACTTAGAAATTATTTAGTCTAATGTCTTCATTTTACAGATGATAAAACTGTGGCTAAGAGAGGTGAAGTGACTAGCCCAAATCATACTGTTGGTACAAATACCAAACATTCCTATTTCCAGTACAATGAATGCAACACCTGGAAAAGTAATAGCAACAACAACAAAGTAGCTGGAAGGGGAAGAAATAGGGAGATGGAGAAAAAAGGGTGGGAGCGCTAGAGACGGGCCCTGGAGAGGAAATGGACAGGAAAAACAAGAGAGGCGTTGCCAGCAACATTCTCTACTTGAGACCCCAGTATTTCCTGGAGCACACTCACACCCTTTACTTTAAAGCACAACACTGGTGAGAAATTTTAAACCCTTGTATATTTTTGGCAAAGCTACTTGGATCCTTTGGATGACTTCTGCTCCTTCCCTACCCTGGGGATAGATGGGGCTGGAGAGGCAAGGGCAAGTGGAAGTTTACCAAGCCCTGGCTACAGCGATGCCACTTTCTTCCTATTATTCCCTGTTATTTTGCTTCCTAGTTGCCTAGAAGCAAGCTTCCACCGCTTCTCAAGCTCTCCTCCCCTAAATGCAGTCCCTACCCATCCCCATCCAAGGGGATTTCTCCCTCTGCCTTGTCAGCATCACTGAGCACATAGCATGCATTTGGTTTGAGGTCCTGCTTGACTGGTGTTAGGCCTCTGATTAGGTGCTAATCCTCAGGGACAGAGGGTTCTCTGGTGCTTTGCAGAGACCCTGTGTGTGGCCCACTGTGGGATCTCAAGGTTGGAGGGCCATTCAGTAGCCATGCTCCCTGCCTTCATGCTGTTCTGTCCCACTCCAGAGAGCTATACTGCTCAGCCTGGTTTCAGTCTGGCACTGTCCAGCCAAAAATACCACAGGTTAATTTTGCAAGTGATTTGCACAGCACTAACACGTTGGCTTTAAGATCGCCATCAAATAAAAATGTTGTTATTGGCTTCTGAAGTTTTTTTTTTTTTTCCCCACTGCACATTCCTTCATATTTCCTCTTCCTTTCCATTATATATAATAATACAATACAGTCATGGGTTGTTTAACACCCATGATACTTCTGGGAAATAAGATGTTATCACATTTGGGCGTTGTGTAAACACCATGTATACAGGCAGTCCCCAGCCCCATCTGTGTTCTGCCCTTCTGAGGAACAGGACCAGCCCGGGCCCTGCAGCCCCTGCCACTGCCTGCCTGCTGGGCAAAGCCCCAGAGCTGTATCCACCGTATACAGGATGCCAGCCTTGCGGGGCATGCGGTTGTGGGCCAGGCAGGGGCTGTGCATGCAGCTGGATCAGATCTGGACATTGTGCCTGTCCGGGCGCAAGTCAGGGGTGCACTTGGCGGGGGGGTGGGGGGGGCAGGATGGTGAGGAGAGGTGACCGTGGGGGCTGGGCAGGGAGCTGGTGTGTGGGTGCCGGGAGTGGGGCTGGTGGTAGTGGCCTTCGCTGCCACCTCCTTGTTGGTGCAGCTGTTTCCTGATCATGCACAGCTGCCACAGCTGTGCCTGGAGTCAGGAACCTGGCCCTGCAGCTGGAGCAGAGAAGCCAAGGCAGACACTGCCCTGCACTGGGAGTGAACAGCTGCACAGCTGCTGCTGGACGAGTAAATGAAGCCAGGAGGAGGGGAAGGAGGAGGAGAAGGCGCTGTGGGAACTAGGATGTGCCCTCACTCTGGAGGTTTGGGGTCTTCAAAACCGTTAGGGGGAAATAATAAACAAAAGGAGAGCTGCTTTCCCTTTAAAAAACAAACAATACCAACAACAAAAAAACACTTTATGGGACCACAAACATATGCGCGGTTGGACTTTGCCATGACTGTACACGTAATAACCATTCAAGCAAGCCTTCTTACACCAGAAGTAGAAAACAAAAAGAAAGAAGAAAAATTGGGAGAAAGAAAAGGGTGAACATCGAGGGCCCCCAGGCATCAATTTGGTGGCATGAATTTTTGCACCATGCCACGCGGTAACAGTTTAGAGAGTCCCGCTATCACAGGAGAACACTTACAGCTTCTACAGGCCAAGAAGATCATAACAAAGCATTAGAATGAACTTTATCAGCTTAGGTCTGGTTACTTTGCCGTTATCCAACAACTACTGTAATACTCATCAAGTAAACAGGTAAAGCACAGCATGTAGAATAAGCAACAGATTGCAGTGAGTTCCTTTGCATGAAGATATTTGGCATTTCAGAAGGAATTACGTTAATAAAAGCATCTGATTAAACACACTATTCTGCCAGTACGACAGCTTAATCTAAAAATAATTTGAGCTCTTACTTCTTAAGCAGCCAGTTTTAATGATTTCATAACCTTTGTCATACAGTAAGAAACTAATTTTACTAGAATATATTTAAGTCGTCAAGCATTTACTGAATACCTATTATTAGCAAGGTGCTGTGTTAAGCTCTGCAGAGGATATAACTATGAATAAGAAATGGTTCTTCCCTCGGGGAAGATACAGAATGGTGAGACTGTCTCACATATTTATAAGCAAACCTAAGTCAAGACAGAAGCTATTAAATGCTGTAATAGTAAAAAGTCCAAAATGCTACTGAAGCAGAAATGAAGTAGAGTGTATACAGATCACAAAGCCCGAGGAAGGTCTTACGAAGAAGGCGGAATCTGAGCTGGGCTCGGAGAAAGGTGTAGGATGTTACCAGCAAGGTCGGGGCAAGGTCATTACAGGCCCAACATAAGGAAAGAGGTAGAGAGAACGAAATTATAAGACATGTCCTGGGACAGTAAAGGGCCAGCCTCGTTAGAATAACTATCTTGAAAAGAAGTAGAAGGCAATACATCTAGAAAATTATGTTAGAGCAAGAATTTTGACAGTTTTAAGCATGGTGAGGAATTTAAACTATTCCAAAAGCATAGCCTATGTGGGAAGGGGGAGGTTTCTGAACAAAAGTAACAGCATGAAAGGATAGAAATTGGAAAGTAGGAGTGATTACAGGTAGTCCCCGATTATGGCAGGGTTCCATTCTGACAACTGTGTCATAAGTGGGTTCTGACATAAGTTGAATACCTCATTTTTTTTCATTATTATTGCCTTTTACTATTAGTAACTTTATAAATCCAACATTTACTTGTTTTTAGGGGTTGGAAACATTGGATATAAACACCTGAGAATGATAAAATCAGCAAATTACACACTGTAATGCTGTATGTAGTACATATTATTAATGATAAGATATACCAGAAAAAAAGGATAGTCTGTCATAACTCAACCATGTCATAAATTGGGGACTACCACCTGTACAATAGCCTGGGCAAGTGGAAATCAGACACTGGACCAAGAAAAAAGGCATAAGACTGAACCAGGAAGAATATCTGTGAAGATAGCAGACAAAAAGCTAGTTAGAATTATCCCCAAAGGCTTTTTGGCATCAATCTCAGTTACACAGTAGGGAAAAAAAAAAAAAGAGAGAGAGAAAGAGAGGTAAGGTAGATAAACTCTATATTCTAGATCAGGCTGTTGTTAATTGCCATGAAGTCACTTCCAATCATGGCAACCTTAGGCCAGGAAATCAACAAATGCAGACTCTCAATCAGAGTAGCCTAGGGACATTGCCTTTAATCATGGAAAACTGCATGATGGGCAAGCAGTGTTCAAAACAGCTGACCTGAGGAGGTGGGGCCAAGATGGCAGAATAGGCAGAGGCTTCCTGTGGTCCCTCTTACAACAAAGACTGAAAAAAAACAAGTGTGTCGATTATGTATGACAATCTAGGAGCTCTGAACATCAAAGACAGAGTTGAGGAATTGGACTTTGTGGCAGGGGGAAACAGAGTGGCTTCAGAAACAGCAAAAGAGTGCCAGACCTGACCTAGCTGGCACCCTGCAGGCTGGAACATTGGGCACACCTGGGCTGAGGCAAGCAGTATTGCTCGGGACACGTTTTTACCTGGTTGGGACAAACTGAATGGTGGTGAGTCTGCACAAGGCTCCAGAGCCAGGGGAAGCAGTGCTGGATCTGTGAAAGGTAAGTGCAAGTGTCTAACCTATCATGTGGGACCAAAATAACCCTTCCTTCTCTGGGAAGTGTCTCTCTTCCTCTCACCTACCCCGTTCCCACTGTGCTCTACGGATTCAGATGAGTTCAGTGGTTCCTGTGCTCTCTGGGCCAGAAGTGGTACCCCTCATGCTGAGCCAGTCTCCCTGCTTTGAGGAGGGAACGAATAAACAAGTAAACAAAAAAGGAAACCACCAGCTCCCCTGAGCTGGGCCCTCAGGGCTAACCATGCCCAAACCAGTCCCAGGTTAAAAAAAAAAATTGCCACACCCTCTAACCCAGAAACTCAAGACAGGCACTGCCCTTTTGCCTAGGCACAAGCATAAGGAGTCTGTGGACTTCAAATGACTTTCACCCCTGCCTAGACCTGTGTGGGCCCATTCAATAGCAGAGGCCCTCATGAGCATAGTACAGCAAGGTATATACCTGAAGCCTATTTTCAACTGCAACTGCTAAGGGGGAGTGGCAGATTTGTGACATCTGAGACACCCCTGCCCACTATGCAGCATCCTCACCCACCCACATCAGGGGCCTGATGATTGGCAGCCCCACTACAACTAGCCACCCACAACAGAGGTCCAAGAATAAATGGTGCCTCCCAGTCTTTACAGCCAACAGCTCTGGGTTTGCAAAGTCTGGCTGCAAAACCCATCCAGCTATGCTCTCTAGGGAACGGGGACATGCCTTCCACCTAGATGCTCAGGGGCAGCTGTCAGCCCCTTACCGTGCTCAACACATAACCTGCTACTGTAGCCAGATACCTGTGCCTACTCTAATCACCCCTACGTAGCCCTGCCCATCTAGGATGGCAAGTGAGAGTGCGCATCACATGCACAGTGACGGATTACCTGGACACCTGTGCCAAATGCACACAAGAAAAGTAAATAGACTCCCTGGCTCACATACCTAGTAGCAGCTCTAACCACGTGATGACAGGATGTGAGAGCTTCAAAGACACCACTAATCGAAGTAGTTCACATGCCCAGCCTATTTGGGCATATCAAAACAAAACAAGAAGCTAGGACACAGTAAGAAAACAAAAAATAAATAAATACAATAACTTATTGATGGCTAGAGACAACAGTCGACGTCAAGTCACAAAAAGGGGCAGACCATGATGGCTCCAGCAAATGACCAAAACGTACAGCCAGGGAACCTCTTGGAGGAAAAGAAGGTCTTGAATTACTGGAGGTAGAATTCAAAAGATTAATATACACAGATCTTCAAGAGATCAGGAAGGAGATCAGGCAAAACACAGAACAAGCCAACAAACACAGACAAAGCAATAGAGGAATTTAGGAAGGCTATATACAAGAGCAAAATGACAAATTTAACAGGCTACTAGAATCCATAGAGAAACAGCAAATAGAAACCCAAAAGATTAACACTAAAATTTCAGAATTAGACAACTCAATAAAAAGTCGTAAGAGTAGAATTCAGGCAATGGAAGTCAGAATTCCTGAGACTGAAGATAAAGCATTTGATGCCAATTTATCTGAGGAATAATCAGATAAAACATTTAAAAAAAAAATGAAGAAATCCTAAGAATTATGTGTGACTCAATCAAGAGGAATGACCTATGAGTTATTGGAAGGGGATAACAGAAAATACAGAGAAATGTTTTTGAAGATTTGTTCACAGAAAACTTCCCTGATATCATGAAAGATGAGAAGATATGTATTCAAGAAGCTCAACAAAACCCTCACAGGGTAGATCCCAAAAGAATGTCACCAAGACATAATCAAACTTTTCAAAACCAAAGATAAAGAGAGAATTTTAAGAGTGGCTAGGGATAAATGAAAAGTCACCTACAAAGGAGAATCAATAAGACTAAACTCTAGCTACTCAGCAGAAACCATGGAGGCAAGAAGGCAATGGGTTGTCATAGATACAAGCCTTGAAGGAAAAAAATCGCCAGCTAAGAATTACATATCCACTAAAACTCTCTCTCAAATATGAAGGGGAAATTAGGACACTTCCAGATAAACAGAAGTTAAGGGAATTTGTAAAAACCAAACAAAAATCACAAGAAATAATAAAAGGAGTCCTCCAGTTAGAAAATCAGTTACATCAGATAATAACCCAAGACTAGAACACAGGACAGAACAAACGGATATCAACCCAGAGAGGGAAGTCACAAAAATAAGTCAAAGGTAAAACACTGAAAATAAGGAAACAGATGTCAATAAGTAAAAGTGACAACATTAAAACAAAAAAGAGGGACTAAATAATATAGTCACAGAACTTTCATATGAATAGAAAGTTAAGGTGATATCAGGAAATAAAAGATTGGTTTAAACTTAGAAAAACAGAGGTAAATTTTAAATAACCACAAAGGAAATAAGCAAACTTACACACCAAAGTAAAAAAGATGAAAAACATAAGAACTCAGCAAATACAAAATCAACAATGAAAAAGATGAAAAGAAAACACATAAAGAAAAACAACTTAGCACAGAAAACTAAGTGGAACAAAAAAAAGTGTCAAAAACACACATGCACAAAATATATCAAAATGACAGCACTAAACTCATACCAATCAATAATTACATTTACTGTAAATGGACCAAATGCATCAATAAAGAGACAATGGCAGAATGGATTAAAAAAAAGATCCATCTATGTGCTGCCTACAAGAGACACACCTCAAAGACACAAACAAGCTAAAACTCAAAGAATGGAAAAAATATATCAAGCAAAGAACAATGAAAAAAGTGCAGGAACGGCAATATTAATCTCTAACCAAATAGACTTTAAAGCAAAATCCACCACAAAGGAATAGGAAGGACACTATATAATGATTAAAGGGTCAATACACCAGGACATAAATATTTATGCACCCAACGACAGGGCTCCAAAATACATAAAACAAACTCTAACAGCATTGAAAAGAGAAATAGTTCCACAATACCAGTAGGAGACTTCAACACACAACTTTTGATGAAGGGCAGAACATCAAGAAAGAAGCTCATTAAGACACGGAAGATCTAAATGCCACAATCAATCAACTTGCTCTCATAGACGTATACAGAACACTCCACCCATCGGCAGCCAAGTATACTTTCTTTCCCAACGCACATAGAACATTGTCCAGAACAGAAGACATATTAGGCCACAAGACAAACCTTAACAGAACCCAAAACATTGAAATATTACAAAACATCTTTTCTGACTATAAAGCCATAAAAGTAGAAATCAATAGTGGAAAAAAGCAAGGAAAAAAAATCAAATACGTGGAAAGCGAATAACACCTTGCTCAAAAACTACTGGGTATAGAAGAAATCAAGGATGAAATAAAGGAACTCAGAGAATCAAATGAGAATGAAAACATATCCTACCAGAACCTTTGGGACACAGCAAAAGCAGTACTCAGAGGTCAATTTATAGCAATAAATGCACACATCCAAAAAGAAGAAAGGGCCATAATCAAAACATGAACTCTACAACTTGAACAAATAGAGAGCAGCAAAAGGAGCCGTTGGGCACCAGAAGAAAGCAAATAATAAAAAATAGAGCAGAATTAAACGAAATAGAGAACAGAAAAACAATTGAAAAAGTCAACAAGACCAAAAGCTAGTTCTTTGAAAAGACTAACAAAATCAATAAACCATTGGCCAAACTGACAAAAGAAAAACAGGAGAGGAAGCAAATAACAAGAAAAAGAAATGAGATGGGTGATATCACAACAGACCCAACTGACATTTAAAAAATCGTAACTGAATACTGTGGAAAATTATGCTCCAACGAATTTGAAAACCTAGAGGAAATGGACAAACTTCTAGAAACACACTACCTACCTACCTAATACAAATCGAGGTAGAGCAACTAAATAAACTTATAACAAAGAAGAGAATGAAAAGATAATAAAAAAAAACTCCCAACAAAAAACAGCCCTGGCCCTGACAGTTTAAATGGAGGGTTCTACTAAACTTTCACAAAAGAACTAACACTAGTATTACTAAAGGTATTTCAGAGCAGAGAAAAGGAAGGAATACTCCTAAACTCATTCTATGAAGCCAGTATGACCCTGATACCAAAACCAGGTAAAGACACAACAAAAAAAGAAAATTATAGGCCAATATCTCTCATGACCATAGATGCAAAAATCCTCAACAAAATTCTAGCCAATAGAATTCAACAACATATCAAAAAAATAATTCACCATGACCAAGTGGGATTCATACCAGACATACAGGGATGGTTCAACATTAGAAAAACCACCAATGTAGTCCATCACATAAATAAAACAAAAGATAAGAACCACATGATCTTATCAATCGATACAGAAACATTCGACAAAGTTTGACAAAGTCCAACACCCATTCATGACAAAAACTCTTAGCAAAATAGGAATAGAAGGGAAATTCCTCAACATAATAAAAGACATTTATACAAAGCCAACAGCCAACATCATCCTAAATGGAGAGAGCCTGAAAACATTCCCCTTGAAAACGGGAACCAGACAAGGATGCCCTTTATCACCATTCTTATTCAACATTGTGCTGGAGGTCCTAGCCAGAGCAATTAGGCAACAGAAAGAAATAAAGGGCCTCCAGACTGGTAAGGAAGAAGTAAAAGTATCCCTATTTGCAGACGATATGATCTTATACACAGAAAACCCCAAAGAATCCACATGAAAACTACCGGAAGTGATAAAAGATTTGGGTAAATTATCAGGATACAAGATAAATGTACAAAAATCAGTTAGATTCCTTTACACCAAAAAGGAGAATTTCAAAAAGGAAATCACCAAATCAATACCATTTACAATAGCTCCCAAGAAGATAAAATGCTTAGAAATAAATCTAACCAGAGACGTAAAAAACCTATACAAAGAAAATTACAAGACACTGTCTGGGTACTGTAAGAAACTGAAAGAACCCTACATAAGTGGAAGAATATACCTTGCTCAAGGATAGGACGACTCAACATTGTGAAAATGTCAATTCTACCCAAAGAGATCTACAGATACAATGCAATCCCAATCCAAATTCCATCAGCATCATATGGAAAGGGAAGAGGTCCTAGATAAGTAAAGCATTACTGAAGAAGAAGAACAAAGTGGAAGGCCTCACACTACCTGATTTTAGAACTTATTATTTTGCCACAGTAGTCAAAACAGCGTGGTACTGGTACACAAACAGATACATAGACCAATGGAACAGAATTGAGAATACAGATGTAAATTCATCTACCTATGAGCAGCTGATATTTGACAAAGGCCCAAAGTCTGTTGAGTGGGGAAAAGACAGTCTCTTTAACAAGTGGTGTTGGCATAGCTGAATTTGCAAAAAAAAAAAAAAAAATGAAACAAGATCCATACCTCACAGCATGTACGAAAATTAACTCAAAATGAATCAAAGACCTAAACATAAATTCTCAAACAATAAAGCTCATGGAAGAAAAAATAGGGACAATGCTAGGAGCCCTAATATATGGCATAACAATGCAAAACATAACTAACAATGCACAAATACCAGAAGAGAAACTAGATAATCGTGAGCTTCTAAAAATCAAACACTTATGCTTATCAAAAGACTTTATCAAAAGAGTAATAAGACTACCTACAGACTGGGAAAATTTTTTTGGCTATGGCATATCCAGAAAGGGTCTAATCTCTAAAATCTACAAGATATTGCAACAGCTCAACAACAAAAAGACAAATAACCCAATTAAAAAATGGGTAAAGGATATGATCAGGCACTTCACTGAAGAAGACATTCAGGCAGCTAAGAGATACATGAGGAAATTCTCATGATCATTAGCCATTAGAGAAATGCAAATCAATGCTGCAGTAAGATACCATGACGCCTCAACAAGGAAGGCACTAATCCAAAAAACACAAAATAATAAATGTTGGAGAGGTTGTGGTGAGACTGGAACACTTGTGCACTGCTAGTGGGAATGTAAAATGGTACAACCACTTTGGAAATCAATATGGGACTTCCTTAAAAAGCTAGAAATAGAACTACCATACGATCCAGCAATCCCACTCCTTGGAATATATCCTAGAGAAACAATAGCCATCACATGAATAGATACATGTACACCCATGTTCATTGTAGCACTGTTCAAAACAGCAAAAAGATGGAAACAACCTAGGTGAAGAGATAAAAAAATTATGGTACATACACACTGTGGAATATTAAGCTACAACAAAGAGTAATGAATAATCCAAGAAATATCTCAGAACATGGATGAATCTGGAGGACATTATGCTGAGTGAAATTAGTCCAGTGCAAAAGGACAAATATTGTATGAGACCACTATTACAAGAACTCAAAAAAACATTTAAACACAGAAGAAAACATTATTTGATGGTTACGAGAATGGAGAGAAAGGGAGAGTGGAATTCACTAACTAGATAGGAGACAAGAATCATCTTAGGTGATGGCAAGGACAACACACAACACAGGGGAAGTCAGCACAACTGGATTAAACCAAAAGCTAAGAAGTTTCCTGAATAAAACCAAACACTCTGAGGGACTGAGTAGCTGGGGCTGGGGTCTGGGGGCCATGGTTTCAAGGGATATCTAGGCCAATTGGTATGACAAGGTTTACTAAGAAAATGTTCTGCAGCCCAATGGTGAGTGGTGTCTGTGGTCTTAAAAGCTTGCAAGCAGCCATCTAAGATACATTAACTGGTCCCAACCCACTTGGAGCACAGGAGAATGAAGAGCACCAAAGACACAAAGAAAATATTAGCCCAAGAGACAAAAGGGCCACTTAAACCAGAGACTCCATCAGCCTAAGACCAAAAGAACTAGATGGTGGCCAGCTACCGCCAATGACTGCCCTGACAGGGAACACAACAGAAAGTCCCTGACTGAGCGGGAGAAAATTGTGGAATAGAACTCAAACTCACATAAAAAGACTAGACTTATGAGTCAAAATTGACTAGACAGCACTGGGTTTGGTTTGGTTTTTTGAATGGTCTGACTGAGACTGGTGGAACCCCTTAGCCCATGGCCCTCAGATGTGCTGTTAACCCAGAACTAAAAGTATTTCTGAAGACCACTGTTCAGACAAAGATTAGACTGGACTATAAAACATAAAATAATACTCATGAATTCTGTGCTTCTTAGTTCAAGCAGATACACAAAACCGAGTCAGCAGCTCCTGTCCAGAGGCAGGATGAAAAGGCAGGAAGGGACAGAAAATGGTTGAATGGACATGGGAAATCTGGTGTGGAAAGGGGGAGTGTGCTGTCACATTGTAGGGATTGCAGCTGGTGTCACATGGCAATATGTGTATACAAATTTTGTATGAGAGATTAACTGGAGCTGTAAACTTTCACCTAGGGTACAATATAAAGAAAAAAAATTAAAAAAGAAAAAAAAAGGTAACCTAAAATTGGGAAAGAAAAGATGATCCAGGTATGGTATTCACAGTGATTGACTGGATCTGATTAATCTAGTCCTTATGGAAACAATTGTGTCTAAAAATGTCACCTGACTGGAGAGCATTTTAAGTGAGTATCCAGTTGCAAAGTTTGGTTCTGGCTTCAACAACTGTGAATTCAAGAGATTTCTATAATAAAGGTCAAAAACTCAGATTCAAATCCTGCCTCTCACCAACTAACAGTGTGACCCTGAAAACTAAATCAAACCAGTTGTCAATTCCAACTCATGGCAACCCCAAGTGTGTTAGAGAGCTTGCTCCACAGGGTTTTCAAGACTGTGACCTTTCTGAAGCAGTGTGCCAGGCCTTTCTCCTGAAGTATCTCTAGATGGGTTTGAACCACCAACCTTTCAGTTAGCAGTCAAGTGCTTAACTGTATATACCACCCAGGGACACCGAACAAGTTGTCATCATCAAGTCTATTCTAACTCATGGCAACCCATGTGTGCAGTGTAGAACTGCACTCCATAGTGCTTAAATGTGATAATCCTTTGCTCAACTGTAGTATGTTGACAATAATACCTACCTCATTTAATTATTATGAAGTCTAGAGGAAACAATATATGTAGAAGGGCCTAGAACATAGTAGAAATACAGCAATATTGGTATTGTGGCTTCCTGTTTGTTTTCTTTTAAATTCCCTTAAATTGAAGTGGCATCAACCACTTACAAACCCAATCCATTGAGTCTGATGTTTGGGCACAGTGCAGTTTTGTTGCATTATGAGATGAAGGCCACATGGTCATGCTTTTCAAGTGAGAGATTCTGATTACTGCTACATTCCAAGTTGACACATTACAAGAGGGCAAAATAAGAATTTAATTTAGATTCTATGTGACCCACTATTTTATCCACTTCTCACTTGCCTGTTCTTGCTGTCAGGACTTTTTCTTACATGTGTGTCAGAATTCTTAAAGATAGGGAAGCCAGAGCTGCTTGGTGGGCATAGAATAAAGAAGCTGCCTTTGAGCCACGGTGTTGTGAGAGTATGGTGAACATGAAGCAGCGGAGGGAAATATGCCAAACTGAATGAGAGCCAGAAAGGACAGGAAATGCACCTTTTACTTAGAAAGGTTTACCTGCTTCTAGTAAACGGAACCACCACTGTCTGTGAGTTTGTCATACTGTGGTGGCTTGCATGTTGCTACAATGCTGGAAGCTATGCTACTGGTATTTCAAATACCAACAGAGTTATCCATAGTAGACAGATTTCAGTGGAGCTCCCAGGCTAAGAATAGGAAGAAAGACCTGGCAGCCTACTTAGTCAATGAAAACCATATGAGTCATAAAGAGCATTGTCGACTCACTTGCTTTGGACATGTCATCAGAAGGGATCAATCACTAGAAGAGGACATCATGTCTGGTGAAGTACAGGGCCACAAGGGCAAGAGAAGCCCTCAGTGAGATGGACTGGCACAACAGCTGCAACAATGGACTTGATCATGCCAACGATCATGAGGATGGTGCAGGACAGGACAGTGTTTCGTTTCATTGTACATAAGGCCACCAAGAGTCAGAGCTGACTCAATGGCAGCTATCTATCTACCTAAAAAAGGGAAAGGCATACTGGAAGAGAGGAAGCTGACTGACAAGCCTTTGCTGGGAAAGGAAAACAGGCAGCAAGGTTGAACAGATCTGGGTCTATACCTTCTCCTCACTTTGATTGTCTCATTATCCAACATTTCCCATTTATGACAATAGTACAAAAATCTACTATCTTACTATTTTGAGGATTAACAACATAGATCTGGGAGTAACAAACTTGGAGTTGCGAGGCGAGAGTAACGCTGGCTGTGATGGTTAAGATTATGTGTCAACTTGTCTGGGCCATATTCTCAGTGGTTTGGCAGTTATGTAATGACGTAATTTGGCGGTTATGTAATGATGTACTCATCCTCCATTTTGTGATCTGATGTAGTTATCCTTCATTTTTGCATGACACCTATTTTGTATAGCAACCTGGTCTTTGGAACCAAACCGTGTCGAAAAGTGAGGAGAGGGTGTGCATACTTTTTCTCCTGAAAATTAAATTTTACTTGTTGAAGATCATTCAAAAGTGGTTGCAGCAGTATATCAACAGGGAACTGCCAGAAATTCAAGCCAGATTCAGAAGAGGACTTGGAACCAGGAATATCATTGCTGATGTCAAATGGATCCCTGGCTGAAAGCAGAGAATACCAGAAAGATGTTTACATGTGTTTTATTGACTATGCAAAGACATTAGACTGTGTGGGTCATAACAAATTATGGATAATGTTGCAAAGAATGGGAATTCTGAAACACTTAATTGTGCTCATGAGGAATCTGTACATGGATCAAGAGGCAGTTGTTTGAACACAACAAGTGGACACTGCATGGTTTAAAGTCAGGAAAGATGTTTGTCGGTGTTGTATCGTTTCACCATACCTATTCGATCTGTATGCTGACCAAATAATCCAAGAAGCTGGACTGTATGAAGAAGAACAGGGCATCAGGATTGGAGGAAGACTCATTAACAACCTACGTTACGCAGATGACACAACCTTGCTTGCTGAAAGTGAAGAGGACTTGAAGCACTTACTGATGAAGACCAAACACCACAGCCTTCAGTATGGATTGCACCTCAACATAAAGAAAACAAAAATCCTCACGACTGGACCAATGAGCAACATCATGATAAAAGGAGAAAAGACTGAAGTTGTCAAGGATTTCGTTTTACTTGGATCCACGATCAACAGTCAAGAAATCAAGATGCATTGCATTGGGCAAATCTGCTGCAAAGGATCTCTTTAAAGTTTGAAAAGCAAAGATGTCACCTTGAAGACTAAGGTGTGCCTGACCCAAGCCATGGTATTTTCAATCACATCATATGCATGTGAAAGCTGGGCAGTGAAAAAGAAGACCGAAGGAGAATTGACGCCTTTGAATTGTGCTGTTGGTGAAGAATATTGAATAATCCATGGACTGCCAAAAGAGTGAACAAATCTGTCTTGCAAGAAGTACAACCAGAATGCTCCTTAGAAGCAAGGATGGCAAGACTGCATCTTACATACCTTGGACAGGTTGTCAGGGAGGATCAGTCCCTGGAGAAGGACATCACGCTTGGTAAAGTACAGGGTCAGAGGAAAAGAGGAAGACCCTCAAGGAGATAGATTGACACAGTGGCTGCAACAATGGACTGATTCAAGCATAACAATAATTATGAGCATGGCGCGGGACGGAGCAGTGTTTCGTTTTGTGGTACACAGGGTCGTTATGAGTCGGAACTGACTCGAGGCACCCAACAACAACACCAACATGACCTGCAAAGAGCCCTAGTGGTGCAATGATTAAGCACTCGGCTGCTAACCAAAAGGTCATGGTTCAAACCCACCAGTGACTCCAAGGGAGAAAAGACCTGGCAATCTGCTCTAGTAAGGATTACAACGTGGGAAACCATATCGGCAGTTCTACTGTGTCCTATAGGGTCACTACAGGGTCACTGTGAATCAGAATAGACTGGACGGCAGATAATAACAACAACCATGAGCTACACATGTCAGGTGCTTATGCTAATGATTCCTGGTTGATGATGCAGTTTTGTTCTTTCTGTCTAAATACATATCTCAGTGGTTTGCTAGACAGAAAAATACTGCATTCTGTGGGCCAACGTGACAATGACAGCTGGAAGTAGCACCTCTTCTACTCTTCGAATTCTAGACAACTGACCAGAGTAGACTTATATATCTATAAAATGGGAAAGGATAGCAACAGGCATCAATTCTCCTTTGGCTGCCAGGAAAATTTTTTTTTCATAATCTTCATCATCAATACTAGAAACATTTATAACCCCACAAATACTCGCAGAATACATATCCTTAATAACTTTTCCAAAGTACTTCTACTGACATGTCTAAGACATTTTTATCCACTGAGGTAGCACTGTTGAAGACTTTGAGCCAGATTCTAAAGCCATGTTTACACTCGCTGTTTAATTTAAACTAAGCTTCTCTCTGCAGAGTGCTTGCTAAAGCCCTGCATACCCTTTGGGGCTCTGTCGGTGACCCTGTTAGGTATAGCTTGGTCAGGGTCTAAATTCAGAAGGCAGTGAAACTGGAAGATAACCCAAGAATGCCATTAGGCCTGCCGTGCCAGCAGAGAGAGAGAGGACAGGAGAGAAGAGAGCACAGGAGAGGTGAAGTGAGGGGAGGAAAGCGGAGGAAGGGGGGAGGTACAGCCATTCACTCAGCAACAGGGATGAGGGGGAGAACTGATAGGTTATGGACCCAGCCCAGGAACTTCCTACCCAAGAGCCCAGATTATGCAGTGCAAGCCCCCACCCCAGGGAGCTGGAGTGCAATTCTTCCTTTACAATAAAAATATGGCACAGACTATATAGTGTTCTCAATCACACAACATGATGCATGTAATTGGTTTTATTGAATTCTACATGTGAAAGATGTTGAACTGGCAAATGGTGCATTCTTTGTATTTTTACAATAAAAATAATTTTTTTTTTTTAAATATTTTAAATCACTTTTAAAACAAACCATTTTAATCTCAAACACTGTGTTCTATTTGCTGCCGTGACCAAAGAGCAGCAGTGAGTTTTGGTCAAAGGCCGGGCTCTGGTAAAGCCAAGCTCTGATCCATCTCCAGGAAGTCCTTCAAATTTCTTCTTGAACAACCCACCCCAAACTCCACTAACCAAAAACTTACATAAAATTCTACTTAAGAACTTTGTCATGCACTAAATTCTGTAAGAAATTTCTAAGAAAATTAATACACTTTTCAAAGTTGGTTCAAGCCTGCTTTCCTTTGTGGTCACCAAGTTCCAGTGGATCCACAGAGTGTCCCAACCATTTATTTGACATTTTTTGACTTTTTGCATTGTGTGGTTAGGTAACTCCCTTCAGTGTTATTTGTTGTTTTCAGTTTTATTTTTCTGATTATAAAATTAATTCAGAGGCACTGTGTAAGAGTGGTTAATTTCCTGTGCTTTTTTTAAAAATAATATTTTATCGTGTTTTTGATGAAGGTTTATACAGCAGCTTAGGCTCTCCTTCAACAATTTCTACACAAATTGTTCAGTGACATTGGTTACCTTCTTCACGATGTGTGAAATTTCTCAATATGTCCATTCTGGTTGTTCTATTTTCATTAAACTAGTTTCCCTGCCCCCCTACATTCTCATCTTTATTTTAAAGTAATTGTTGACTGTTCGGTCTCATTTAGTTTTTTAAAGGAGAATAGTACTCATGGGTTATATTCTTTATTTTGTGAGCTTTGTTTTGGGGGCTAGTTTAGGTTCAAGGCTTAAAGAGTATATTAGCAATAGTCTTGGGGAGTCCACCAGTCTCAACTAGTCCAGTAAGTCTGTTTTTTGTTTGTTTAAGGAATTTGAGGTTCTGGTCTACATTTTTTTATTACCATTCTAGCAGGAGTCATCTATTGTGGCCCTGATCGCAATGGTCAGAAGTTTCTCACCAACCCTGGGGTCCTGTATTTTCTACAATGAATAGAGTTACATTCATAACCAGAAACATGAAGTGGTTTTGTTTGCTTTTTTTTCCCCAAAGATAATTCCGGGGAGAGTATGGAGGATAGATTGGAGGATGGTGTAACCATTTTCATGAAAGACCAGTGAGAGGCTCTTAGAACAGTTCAGACACGAGCTTGAAGATGGAACTTACACACTGCTAGTAGGGATTCAGCCATGTTACGGTTAATCAGTAGGTAGTGGAATGGACTTTGAGCCAATGCTCTTCTTGGTAATGCAATACGTTGAGTAGTAAGAAGATTGCTTCTTTTACAGAAGTGAAACAGTGCAGAGTTCTACAGATTCTGTTTCTAAGAAGACAAATAAGAGAGAAAATGAGAGCAGGAATTCATTTTAATTCAATAAATATTTATTAAAAACATGCTAGTGGTGATGAGCTAGGCACCATTTAGGGTAGCAAGGAAGGAGAGGGAAAAATAAAGATAAATAACATAGGGACCTGCCCTCCACAACTGGTTGAGGAAATAGTCACAGAAGCAATTAAATCAAGATTGAATGAAGTCAGTGTTGTCATACTAATTGCTGTGTTATTCATTCTAACTGAGACGATCATGGAGGAAGTACCATTTGAGCCAAACTTTAAAGAAGAAGTGTAAAGACTTCTTGGAGATGAGAGAGTGGAGCATGAAGACTAAGAAGGACTCTTGTCTGAAAACACAACTGCACTCTGAAGGACCGCTATAGCTCTTCTTTTCTGTGCCAGGCAATGCACTAATTTCTAGGGATACAATGTGAAGAAAACAGGCTCAGTCCCTCTCCTCACAGACCTCATCAACTAGTGTTGGATATAGACATTAATAAAATAATTACACATATATATATATAAATACGTAATGAAATTATGTATATATACTTCCCTTAGCAATAAGCCACTTCCTTTCCCTTCATCCACCCTTATAGCCCAGGAGAAGAGAGCTAGATAAAAGACTCCTTGGGACGAAAAGACTATGACATAGACAAATCCTGCTAGACAGAAAGCAAAAGTGAAAGTCTATCTCATCCACCCTAGTTGATTATAGAGAGAAGAAGGAGGCAAAAGCAGTACTAACTGGTTAGACAATTATATCCTAGTCTTTCTTCCTCTCAAGGAGGAATCCGAGAGGAGAAATTATGATAGGAATGTTCAGAGAGCAGGACACTGGGAATATTCCCATAGTTGTCAAGTCAATCCCGACTCATAGTGACTCTATAGGACAGAGTAGAACAGTCCCACAGGGTTTCCAAGAAGCAGCTGGTGGATTTGAATGGCCGACCTTTTGGTTAACAGCTGAACACTTAATCACTGCGCTACCAGGGCTCCACTAATGGCACACTTCCCTGAGCATAGCTCTAGGAGAAGTCCCACTGAGGTCATTTCCAGCATTGAAAAGAAAGCATGGTAGCATTTAAAGAGACAAATCTGAGGTCCAAATTCCCATATACCCTAATAAGGGGGTATGAAGTTGCTAAGAAATCCCAACATCCTTACTAAATTAATCAGGACAGGCTAGGTTATGATGCTATAACAAACAACCTCAAAAATCTCAGGCATAACACACAAAAAAGATATATTTCCTGCTCATGCAAAAGTAGCTGCACCACCAGGCAATTTTACAGAACAACAGCCCTCAATATGAAGACTCAGTGATCCAAGACACTTTTATCTGGTTGCTCTGCCATCTTCACATGGGAAGCTACTGAAAGGTTTAATCACCTTTGAAGACATCTCCCTCTCAGAGGCTATCCACCTGGGATGGACTTCAACTGATCTAAGTATAGCCTACAATGGGTAAAATGCTTACAAGTCCCAATGACTGAAGTGAACCTCCACCTCTACAATGAAATGGTATACAGTAAAACCTCTCTCTTCTTTCTCTTTTGCTTTCATGAGTTCCTCTGCCCATTTGCCCTGACAGTCAAATGAAAATAAAATCAGAGACAGGTAAATATTCTTCTTTCCTTCTTTTCTAGTGACCAAGTGGGTATGCTGAATAATGTAGGTCTTCTTCTTTTTTTTTTTTTCTAAAAAGAGTCAAAAATCTCTTATTAAGATTTATGTTATCTAAAAAAAAATATATTATCTACTTACCCAATAATTGCTCCAATTTTGCAAATCGGGTTATAATATAATTATAAACACCCAATGTGGTTCAAATTGCCTCTTTCAGTTTCAGGCAATCAGGAAGATGGTGTTAATTTGCTGTGCTATTGCTCAGTGTGCCTTTGGGGCCATTAAAATAAATGTTACATCACAACAACACACAGCATACTGAAACATAGGGAACTCATGGCCCTGAAAATTTCAAAGAGTATCACTTAGCACTCACATCACATAAGCCTCATTTCAAGTCTCCCCAATCATGGAGAGCAAGAGGCCTGTTAACAGATATTTGGGCTCTCAAGGGAAGGATGGGATTTAAGAATACAGATTCCAAAATTCCCGTGTTGAGGTGGCCATGTCTCTGCTCTCTAACAAGTAGACTTAAATATAAGAGAGACCCTTCCTTTTCCTTGAGATTATATGGACTTAAAATTCAAACTTTAGTGTTGATGAATGACCCTGAGTAGAAGTAGAGGAAAAGGATTAAGATTATAATCTCCCTGGTGTTCCTTTTCCTCTTAGTAATGATCCCTTTCCTTCCCTAAGACATGATGGAGACAGGGGTGATAGTGAAGGAGTGTGGTGGGACAAGCATGCATAATGTTAATAATCTCTCTTTGTTTTCATAGAGTTTTACAGTTTACAAGGCACTTTCATACACCTCATGAGATTCTCAAAAAACATGAACTAAAGTAGACAGAGTTTTCCCTGTCTTTCAAATGGGGAAACAAAATAAAGCCCAGTGGAGAGAAATGATTGACACAAGATTATGTCACTCATGAGAATAGGAGCCAGAAATAGACTCAGGCTCCTGGTGCCTAAACCAGTGCTCTTGCCACTACTTCATAGCCATACTCTGATCAAGGATTCTGTTTCCAATGGTGGTTTCAAAAATATCCAAGTGAGAAACCAAGGAAATTTTCCCTCATGGAATTAAATTAAAAAGATGAAGTATGTTGCCTTAAAATCCCCAACTCTTCTGCCACCCTTGGAAAAGAAACACAAGTGAAATGATGGTTATCATAGGAATTCACTAGGACTTAGGCTGATAGGTAGATGATAAGAGTGTTTTGTAAGGAATATTGCAGATATGATGGTATGTCTGTGATATTTTCCCAAGACAGGTGCATTGGAGACCACGACTTCATATAGAACAAGAACTTTCTAACCATTTTCTTTCTCCTTTTCTTTCTTCTGCCTTCCTCCACGTATTATTAATCATGAGCTCTTTGTGAGAAACATGATCTAGTGCATTCGTCATTTTCAAAGTGACCTTCTAAGGATACTGATGGGTGCTCCTGAGAAACACGATAGGGTCATGAAACCACCACTGACATACAGTGTTCTTATTTTCATATAAAAATAGCTACTTTTAGGGACATACTTAAGTGGAAAAACATACCTTGCTCATGGATAGGAAGACTTAACATAGTAAAAATGTCTATTCTACCAAAAGCCATCTATATATACAATGCACTTCCGATCTAAATTCCAATGTCATTTTTTAATGTGATAGAGAAACAAATCACCAACTTCATATGGAGGGGAAAGAAGCCTCGGATAAGCAAAGTATTACTGAAAAAGAAGAAGAAAGTGGGAGGCCTCACTCTACCTGATTTCAGAACCTATTATACAGCCACAGTAGTCAAAACAGCCTGGTACTGGTACAACAACAGACACAGAGACCAATGGAACAGAATTGAGAACCCAGATATAAATCCATCCACATATGAGCAGCTGATATTTGACAAAGGCCCAGTGTCAGTTAATTGGGGAAAAGATAGTCTTTTTAACAAATGGTGCTGACATAACTGGATATCCATTTGCAAAAAAATGAAACAGGACCCATACCTCACACCATGCACAAAAACTAACTCCAAGTGGATCAAAGACCTAAACATAAAGACTAAAACGATAAAGATCATGGAAGAAAAAATAGGGACAACCTTAGGAGCCCTAATACAAGGCATAAACAGAATACAAAACATTACCAAAAATGATGAAGAGAAACCCGATAACTGGGAGCTCCTAAAAATCAAACACCTAATGCTCATCTAAAGACTTCACCAAAAGAGTAAAAAGACCACCTACAGACTGGGAAAGAATTTTCAGCTATGACATCTCCGACCAGCGCCTGATCTCTAAAATCTATATGATTCTGTCAAAACTCAACCACAAAAAGACAAACAACCCAATCAAGAAGTGGGCAAAGGATATGAACGCACACTTCACTAAAGAAGATATTCAGGCAGCTAACAGATACATGAGAAAATGCTCTCGATCATTAGCCATTAGAGAAATGCAAATTAAAACTACGATGAGATTCCATCTCACACCAACAAGGCTGGCATTAATCCAAAAAACACAAAATAATAAATGTTGGAGAGGCTGCAGAGAGATTGGAACTCTTATACACTGCTGGTGGGAATGTAAAATGGTACAACCACTTTGGAAATCTATCTGGCGTTATCTTAAACAGTTAGAAATAGAACTACCATACAAGCCAGAAATCCCACTCCTCGGAATATACCCTAGAGAAACAAGAGCCTTCACACAAACAGATATATGCACACCCATGTTTATTGCAGCTCTGTTTACAATAGCAAAAAGCTGGAAGCAACCAAGGTGTCCATCAACGGATGAATGGTTAAATAAATTGTGGTATATCCATACAATGGAATACTACGCACCGTTAAAGAACAGTGACGAATCTGTGAAACATTTCATAACATGGAGGAACCTGGAAGGCGTTATGCTGAGTGAAATTAGTCAGAGGCAAAAGGACAAATATTGTATAAGACCACTATTATAAGATCTTGAGAAATAGTATAAACTGAGAAGAACACATACTTTTGTGGTTACGAGGGGGAGAGGGAGGCAGGGTGGGAGAGGGTTTTTTACTGATTAATTAGTAGATAAGAACTGCTTTAGGTGAAGGGAAGGACAGTACTCAATACATGGAAGGTCAGCTCAACTGGACTGGACCAAAAGCAAAAAAGTTTCCAGGATAAAATGAATGCTTCAAAGGTCAGCGGAGCAAGGGCGGGGGTTTGGGGACCATGGTTTAAGGGGACTTCTAACTCAATTGGCAAAATAATTCTATTATGAAAACATTCTGCATCCCACTTTGAAATGTGGTATCTGGGGTCTTAAATGCTAACAAGCGGCCATCTAAGATGCATCAATTGGTCTCAACCCACCTGGATCAAAGGAGAATGAAGAACACCAAGGTCACACGATAACTAAGAGCCCAAGAGACAGAAAGGGCCACATGAACCAGAGACCTACATCATCCTGAGACCAGAAGAACTAGTTGGTGCCCAGCCACAATCGATGACTGCCCTGACAGGAAGCACAACAGAGAACCCCAGAGGGAGCAGGAGATCAGACCCCAAATTCTCACGAAAAGACCATACTTAATGGTCTGACTGAGACTAGAGGAATCCCAGCAGTCATGGTCCCCAAACCTTCATTCTCCTTTGGCCCAGGACAGGAACCATTCCTGAAGACAACTCATCAGACATGAAAGGGACTGGACAGTGGGTAGGAGAGAGATGCTGATGAAGAGTGAGCTAATTATATCAGGTGGACACTTGAGACTGTGTTGGCATCTCCTGTCTGGAGGGGGAATGGGAGGATAGAGAGAGTTGGAAGCTGGCAAAATTGTCACGAAAGGAGAGACTGGAAGAGCTGACTCATTAGGGGGAGAGCAAGTGAGAGTACGGAGTAAGGTGTATATAAACTTATATGTGACAGTCTGACTTGATTTGTAAATGTTCACTTGAAGCTCAATAAAAGTTAATAAAAAAAAAAAAGCTACCTTTAGGATCTATTTCCAGTAAGAAGAAAAAGACCTATCTTTTTCTGGTCTAACACTTGGATCCTAAAAATGTGTTGAAAGACTCTTTGCTTTGGATATATACTTTTTAGAAATGAACTGTTGAGTCAGTTAGTATCATTGGTCCTATCCACGAAGATAATACAAATAAATGTACAGGTGATTCTCAGTTCAGCTGTGGGGGCAGGAGGTAAACTGCAGGATCTGTCGGTTGATGCAAGGCCCTTGTAGAGGGGACTGGAAGTCCTGTTTTCCAAAGATTAACACTTCAGCTTTCGGCCACTGATAACTACTGTCACATATATGTCATTTTTTGATGTACAAATAGGAGTTAGAGAAAAAAATCTTGGTGCTGGGAGAGGGAGAATAGTAGCCCTGGTGGAATAACACAAAGGAAGTCTGAGCTAGGTTTCTGACAAGAGGATGAAGATAGTAAGAAGGAGGTGAGGGGGTGTCTGCCACAGAAGAAGTCATCTCCAGCAAGTACATCCTTGGGGTACATCTGCCTTCCCCAGCTCACGCCCAAGCCTAGCATATAATTTAACTCATCAACACATTGTCATCATCAACATCATCCACTTCAAATGTCAATAAAAATAAATTGCTGATCATAAGTCAGCTATGTTAACACATTTGGGAAGCCAAAGGAAAGCTTTTATCTTGTTTTCATGTATCAGTTGTAGCTGCCAAATAAGCCCTCGGGTCTAAAGAAACCCAAGTGGACCTAAGAAATAAGAACAAAGCGCTGAGTTCAATGACAAATCCAAAATCTATGCCTTCAACTTTCCATTTTCCTTTTGTATGATTGGCCTCTCCACTCATCCTAACCTCTCTTATCACTTCATTTGGAAATGATGATGATGATGACAATGACACTTAACATAATCCAGCTTCCACTTTGCTTCTGCAAATGTGAGCCTCCGGCAGCCAAAGAAATGTGGTTTGCTAGTAGGAATTATAGTCGCTGGGTGTACCAAATAGTTAAACACTCGACTCCTAGCCGAAAGGTTGGCAGTCGGAACACACCCAGGGGAGTCTCAGATATTTTAGGTTTGAGGTTTAAAGGTTATCTAAAAGCAATAGTTTCAGGGGTTCATCCACCCTCCATGGCTCAGGGAAGTCTGGTGTTCATGAGAATTTGAAATTCTGGTCTGCATTTCCCCCCTTTTGATCAGGATTCTTCTAAAGAATGTTAGATCAAAATGTTCAGTAATCGCAGCTGGGGATCATCCAATTCTTCTGGACTCATGGCAAAGGAGGCAGTTGTTCATGGAAGCAATTAGCCACACATTCCATATCCTCCCCCTATTCCCAACTGCTCCAGGTAAAAAGCGTCCAGTCGCTGTGCCATGAATGGCCACTTGCAAGCTTTTAAGACCCAGGTACTACACAACATACTAGGAAGTTGGGCAGAAGGACTGGACATGTTATTAGATCAATTAACTGGGATGTCCCATGAAAATATGACCCTAAACTTCCAAACCAAGGAACCGAATCCCAGGAGGTGTTTGGTTGTACATAAGCAGCCTCAGCAGCTATTCTTTTTTTATTTTATCTTTGCTGTAAATACATATTACACAACTTTTGCTAATTCAACTTTTTACAGGTGTACAGCAATTGACAGCAATTACAGTAATTAGCTGTGCAACTCTACCCTTAATGCAATTTTTCAATCACCATTTAACCCCTCTTTTCCCCCTCCCTTCCACCCCTAGCAACCACTAATAAACTTTGGTCTCTAATCATTTGTCTTTTCATATAAGTGATGTCATACAGTATTTGTACTTTTGAGAGTGGCTTGTTTTGCTCAGTACAATGTCTTCCAGCTCCATCCATACGGTAGCATATATCAAGACTTCATTTCTCCTACTGGCTGAGCAGTATTCCGTTGTATATACATATATACAACATTTTGTTTATCTATTCATCTGTTGATGAGATTTTAGGCTGTTTTCACCTTTTGGCTGTTGTGAATAGTGCTGCAATGAATATTGGTGTGCAAGTCTCTTTTTGAGTCTCTGCTTTCAAGTCTTTTGGGTAGAGACCTAGGAGTGGGATTGCTGGGTCATATGGTATCTTAAGTATTTTTTAGTGAACATATGTTTTTATATGTATGCAGTTCTTTCCCTAGACACCCAAGTGTGGACCTGCTGGGCCATTGGGGATGCACATACTCAGCTTAGGTAGATGCTGACAAACAGTTTTCCAACATGATTATCCTATTTTACATTCACGCTAGCACTGCATAGAGTTCCAGTTTCTCCACGTACTCCCAACCCTTGTTATTTTCCATCTTAGCTATTTCAGTGAGTATGTTCTACTCACGTCTTTTGCCTATTTTTTCTATTGAGTTAACTTTTTGTTCTTACAAATTTGTTGGAGTTCTCTATATATTCTGATATGAGTCCTTTGTCAGATATAAGCATTGTCAATATTTTCTCCCATCCTGTGCACTGACTTTTCACTCTCTTAATGGAGTTTTTGATTAAATAAGAATTTTTTAAAATGCACTTAAAATACATTCCTGAGGCCTCTGAATGAGAGAATGGAGAAATCCCACTCAGCTCTGCAGAGAAAGACATGAACTCTGCTGGCTCAGCTGGGAGAAGCAAAGATGGCTGTGCCTGAGAATTAAGACAGGAGAGCGATTAATAATATCTACCATAGACTGACTGCTTACCACATGTATTGAGAGTATAATGCACACATTACTAAAGTTAAAACTTACAACCTCCCTATGAGACAAAAGCATTATTATCAACCTCATTTCAGTTGAAGAAACTGGCACAGAGAAGTAACTTCAAACCTAGTGCAGTCCGTTCTAAACTTCTGCTCTTAACCACTATGATATACTATCTTTGCCGAGCTCGCACTGAAACTTAATATTATTAGTGATACCTTCTATTTACTGAGGACTTAGTTTAGCTAAAGATGGTTCCCAGACTTGTCCCAAATTGTAGGGTGGGGGCTAGGTCTTAATCCTGCACTGACTGACCTCATGCTTAACCTTGGGCAAGGAGGCTCTCTTCAGCTGTGGGCAAATCTTTGAGAGGGACTCAGCTGAGAGCTGTTGTCCACACTTCCAGCAGTATTTCCGGCATCTGGGAAAATGACTGGTTCAGTCCTGGAAGGGGGATCTGAGAAGTGGTCCCCAACGCCTGGTCCTGTTCATTCCCAGTGTTTTCTGTATCCTCTTGCTTCATATAATAGGTTCTGAGAAAAGCTCCTTCAGGATTTCGTTGGATCCTTCTTTCTGGTGGAAGCTTAAGAGGAAGGTTAGTGGCATAAAGAACAGCCCCTGTTGCTGCAGCTGTTCTTGAGGCCACAATTGATACTCGCCATTCCCCTCTTCTACCACCTATTCCAGAGTCCCTTCACCTTATACTTGTACTTCTACTAGGGGATGTGGTTTATCTGGTGTGGTGACCCTGACCCTTGTTCCACTGCTGGTCTACCCAGTAGGTGATCCAGCTCCAAAAGCCCATATTAGAGTTTGCTTTCATGAATTGCTCTAGGTATCAGTTGTTGCAGGTCAGTTTCCCTGGGCAGCAGGCTCTGAGATGGAGATGTACTTATAGGAAGATGCTCTAGGAATTAACAAACGCAAGGGAGTAAAGGAAGCATGACTGGGTAACCGGAGAAGTGAAATTGCAAAGCAGTCACAACAAAGACCTCAGCCAATCTTACAGGAAGCTCTACAGTTAGACGGCCCTTGAAAGTTATCCCATATTGGGGAAAGGGGAACAAGACTTTATATCCCCATATCAACCAGCCTTTGAATGTGGCTTTTAGCCACAGGGAAGGGGTAAAGTCTTGGGGAGGCAGTTCTTTTCAGATGAGAGCTGTTGACCAACAATATTTCCTGTGCTTCAGTCCTAGAGGAGTGATCTGAGATCACCATGGCATCCACCACAAGTATTAATGACTTAGATCTGGGTTTTAATAATTTAGGAGAATAACATTTGGTTTGGAAATCTTTGGGTTACATTGGGGAAAGTAGGCTTCCAGAAGGATTGGGGTTTATGTAGGTGAAAAATGCTTCCTTACTACCAGATTTCATCAAATATAATCATCAAGATACCAACAATTGTAAGAGGAATCTCAATTGTATTATTACTTTACAACAACTAAAGAAAGAAAACATGCTGCCAATTAAATTATGAAATGCAGTGTTACGTGTAAGATGCCTATCAATTTCAGAGACGGAATAATGTGAATAAAAACTCCTACACTGTAGAACTGATAATACATGGTAAATTTTAACACCCACCCTCTCCTCAAACACACACACACACACACACACACAAATGCAGCATCTCCCACGGTGTAAATGAACATTGGCAAAATGACAATAAAGAAGGAGGGGGTAGACTTACTGGCCAGATAAAGCACTAGCAGTTCACTGTTTTTATGGCTCCACTTTGCACCTGGCATCTAATTGTATGTGAGGTAGGCAGCATGTCCTCCTGGGTGATGGGTGGCTCTCATTCACAGAAAAGTAAAACATTCAGGGAAGACATCCAGGCCAGAAGGGACCTGCATACGTGTTCACCCAAGAGCCCTGCTCATCTCAAACCAGATGTGTCTGAGTGTGGCTATTCCACCTCTCCCCATTTTTGAAACTAGGAGAGCAGTAGGGGAAAGGGGGCCTCCCTTCACCCCCTACTCCATCCTGATTTTTCCTTTCACCTCTAGTCCCACAGAGGTCCAACACAGGGGAGAAATAAAGAAGATCTTCAGGAATGAAGATGTTTACCACTTAAAAGCAAGACACCCTTCATTCTTTCTCAGTCTGCCCACACCCCAGGCTGTGCGCTCCCTTCTCCCACCCACTCTACAACAAACAATTCTATCTTCAGTCATCATACAGTTCTTGAAACATTGCCTCCTTCATGTAACCTTTAGGATGACCTGAAAGAGAAGCAAGCTCCTTTGTCTCTTCCTTTCCAGATTCCCACAGAGTCCTCTTAACTCATGTTTCCCACTTAAGGTCACTCACATCTTCACCTGAACAGCATAGTAACTTTGTTTAATTGCAGCACTTGTCTAGGATTTGAAGGTCATCATATCCTTCAGCAACCACAGAGAAAGGACATGGCAGTACAAAGCCTATCATAGAACTATTGGTAGAGGGCCTCTCACTAGCTGCTGCTGCCGCTAGTGATGAAGAGTCCTGATTCACGTTGAGATCTCTGAATTGGTCCAACAAGGTCAATCCTACATGAGGCAGCAGGGTTTTCAGAGCAGCCCTGCAGGTGGGGTGATGTTCTGCTCAGGGCTGCACAGATTTTCTGAGATGCTGAGGAGAACTTGAAAGTATCAACATTCATCATGCACTAGAGGGTGCCAAAGTCTTGAGTATTGAGTCCATCTGGGCAGAGTATGTCTCTAAGCCTGTCCTTGTAGCCCCAAGGAATAGAAGCAGCATCCAAAAGTCTTAAGTCCTGGCTCTGAAGCAGACATTAGGACGTCAGTTAGAGTGTGTACCCGCCCTATCAGATGGACTTATTCCAGATCATTCATGAATGCCACTAATGCCAAATAGAAAGTTTCAAAGGCAATACTACTGTGATTTAAAAAAAATTATTACTATCCTCCATTCAGCTGCTAACCAAAAGGTTGAAGGTTTGAGTCCACCTACAGGTGTCTTGGAAGAAAGCTCTAGCAATCTACTTCCAAAAATTCAGCCATTAAAAACCTTATGGAGCACAGTTCTACTTTGGCACACATGGAGTCACCATGAGTAGGAATTGACTTGACGGCAACTGGTTTTATCTACATGGTATTTACTATATGCTGGCACTTTTCTAAGCCCTTTACATACCTTAGCAGATAAAATCCTGCCAACAGTCCTAAGAGGTTATCTACAATTTATAAATGAGGAAAATGAGGCAGAGAGGTTAAGAAATTGACCCAAGATCATATAGCTAGTAAGTGGCAGGGCCAAGATTCAAAACTAGGAGTCTAGCTTCTGAGTTTGCGCTCTTCTACCTCACCCACATATCAAAAAAATTATCACGTACTCTATTGCCACTTGATTTCACATTTCTTGTCATAAGTAAACATAAATTTCCTCCAGCTACTCTTTTTTTTTTTTTTTTTTTTTTTTACTCTGGTTGAGCAACCACCGTGTTCAACACTTCTAACTACCAAAAAGTTCTTTCTTGGTACTCCTTTTAATCCAACCCCTGCACCTTACCTGCACTCTAGACTTTCTGATCGTATTATGAATTTTTACCGATTGGAGCCCTGGTGACGCAGTGGTTAAGAGCTCAGCTGCTAGCCAAAAGGATGGCAGTTCAAATTTACCAGCTGCTCCTTGGAAACCCTATGGGGCAGTTCTACTCTGTCCTATAGGGTTACTATGAGTCGGAACCAACTCAACAACAACAGATTTGGTTTGTTTTTGTTTTTTGTGCCCAGTCTCAACAAATGGCTTCTAACTGCCATGGTTCTAAACACAATTGACAAAATCTCTCTTGAACCTCAATAAGCTGTTGGCTCATATATTTCAACTCTTTCTTCAAAACAGTGGTGAAAGGACTCAAGTGAAAATGACAAATTTCTTTCACAGACTTGGCATCGTATTTGAACTGATTAACTTCGCAAAAATCCTGTGCATACCTTCATGGAATACTAAAAATTAGGGTTTAAAAGAACTAAAAATTAGGGTTTAAAAGAACTAAATGATATAATATCCTGGAATTTCTTTCTTTATTTTAAAAAAGCATATTTATATGTCTTACCTCTTGTCTTATGTTGTTGGTGAAAGTGTATTAAACCCACCCACAATTAATTGAACTTGGATTGAATCTAAACTTGATTACCTTTCTGCTCCACCACCAATTTGCTGTGGATCCTCATCCCAGCTTCCCCTTTATGTGGAGAGATAGAACTTCCATCTGCATGATCATTTCTGGGAAAGTTGTGGGCAAATCAGATTTTAGCAAGTCACATTTTTAATGCATTCAGAGGAAATCTTTCCATTATAAGGAGCATTATGATTACAGTGGGAAGAACTTGTTTTATTCTTACTGCTAAGTTCCAATTCATATATATGGGGTTTTCTTAAGGTATTTGGACTTAGCAGATTCTCTGTAGATAGTCTAGCACTACAGAAAGGTTAATTACTTCAGAGACCACACCAGGGTATACTGACAAAGTATGAAGATTGCTGGATCTAGGTAATGTGGTGGAGGGAGGATGCCTGGGTTCCGGTCCTGGCTCCTCCACTTATGAGCTGTAAGAACTAAGCTGTGTAACCAAGTTACTTCATTGCATCATGCATCTGTTTACTTGGCTACAAAATGGGAGTGATGATGGCACCTACCTTGTGGAGTGATTATGAGAACTGAATGAGTTAACATATTGTTGTTGTTAGCTGCCATTGAGTCAGTGGTAGCCCCATGTACAATGGAACAAAACACTGCCTGGTCCTGTGCCATTCCTGTGTGCCCTCACTGTGATAGGCTGAGGGCCAAACCATCGTGATCCATTGGGTTTTCAATGGCTGATTTTCGAAATTATATCACAAGGCCTTTCTTCCTAGTCGATCTTAGTCTGGAAATTCCGGTGAAATCTGTTTAGCACGATAGCAACACTCAAGCCTCCACTGACAGATGGGTGGTGTCTACGCATGAGGTGAATTGGCTAGGAATCAAACCCAGGTCTTCTGTATGGAAGATGAGAATTCTACCACTGAAGCACCACTGTCCCTAAGTTAACATATGTAAAGCACTCATATCAACACCTAACACTGAATAAGTGCTCAATAAACTAATAAGGCAGAGCCCTGGTGGCACAGTGGTTAAGAGCTCAGCTACTAACCAAAAGGTCAGCAGTTAAAATCTATGAGGCACTCCTTGGAAACCCTATGGGACAGTTCTACTCTGTCCTATAGGGTGGCTATGTGTAGGCAATAACTACTAAGGTGTGCCTAACACAAGCCATGGTGTTTTCAATCACCTGATATGCATGCTGCAGAAGTATAACGACAGGGAACTGCCAGAAATTCGAGCCAGATTTAAAAGAGGATGTGGAACCAGGGATATCATTGCAGATGTCAGATGGATCCTGGCTGAAAGCAGAGAATACCAGAAAGATGTTTACCTGTGTTTTATTGACTATGCTAAGGCATTGAACTGTGTGGATCATAACAAATTATGGATAACGTTGCTGAAAATGGGAATTCGGGAACACTTAGTTGTGCCCATGAGGAATCTATATATAGATCAAGAGGCAGTGGTTTGAAAAGAACAAGGGGATACTGCGTGGCTTAAAGTCAGGAAATGTGTGTGTCAGGGTTGTATTCTTTCACCAAACCTATTTAATCTGTATGCTGAGCAAATAATCTAAGAATCTGGAGTATATGAAGAAGAATGGGGCAACAGGATTGTAGGAAGACTCATTAACAACCTGCGTTATGCAGATGACACAAACTTGCTTGCTGAAAGTGAAGAGGACTTGAAGCACTTACTAATGAAAATCAAAGGCTACAGCCTTCAGTATGGATCACACCTCAAAATAAAAAAAACAAAAATCCTAGTTCTCATGCAAAAATTTATGCCCTTATTGTTGTGTGACACTGGTTGCGATCCCTATGGTGTGGCAGCACACTCCCTTTTCTACCCTCGTTTCCCATGTCCCTCCAGCAAACTCCTGTCCCTTCCTGCCTTCTCATCAGCCTCTGGACAGGAGCTGCCTGCCAATGCTATTTTAAAAATACAGAAAAAAAAAACCAAAAATCCTCACAACTGGACCAATAAGCAACATCATGATAAATGGAGAAAAGATTGAGCTTGTCAAGGGCTTCATTTTACTTGGATTCACAATCAACACCCATGGAAGCAGCGGTCAAGAAATCAAATGACGAATTTCATTGGGCAAATTGGCTGCAAGAGACCTCTTTAAACTGTTAAAAAGCAAAGACATCACCTTGAAGACTAAGGTGGGCCTGACCCAAGCCTTGGTGTTTTCAATCGCCTCATACGATGCGAAAGCTGGACGACGAATAAGGAAGGCCAAAGAAGAATTGATGCCTTTGAATTGCGGTGCTGGCGAAGAATATTGAATATACCATGGACTGCCAAAAGAACGAACAAATCTGTCTTGGAATAAGTACAACCAGAATGCTCCTTAGAGGCAAGGAAGACAACACTACGTCTCACATACCTTGGACGTGTTATCAGGAGGGATCGGTCCCTGGAGAAGGACATCATGCTTGGTAAAGTAGAGGGTCAGCAAAAAAAAGGAAGACCCTCAATGAGATGAACTCACACAGTGGTTGCAACAATGGGCTCAAGCACTCCAACAATTGTGAGGATGGTGAAGGCCCGGGCAGTGTTTCATTCTGTTGTGCATAGGGTCACTACAACTCAGAACCGACTCCATGGCACTTAAGAACAACGACAACATGCATGCAAAAGCTGGGCCATGAATAAGGAAGACCGAAGAAGAATTGGCTCCTTTGAGTTAGGGTGTTGGCAAAGAATGCTGAATATACCACGGACTGCCAGAAGAATGAATAAATCTGTCTTGGAAGAAGTACAGCCAGAATGCTCCTTAGAAGCAAGGGTGGTGAGACTTTGTCTCACATACTTTGGACATGTTATCAGGACGGATCAGTCCCTGGAGAAGGGCATCATGCTTGGTAAAGTAGAGGGTCAGTGAAAAACAGGAAGACCTTCAATGAGATGGACTGACACAGTGGCTGCAACAATGGGCTCAAGGATAATAATGATCATGAGGATGGTGCAGGACCAGGCAGTATTTTGTTCTGTTGTACTAGGGTTGTTATGAGTCAGAATTGACTCGACAGCACCTAGCAACAACAACTAGTCAAGTTGGTGATGATTTTATAGTGATGCCACTGTTCTCATTCCCGATAATGTCAAATTGCCCTTAAAAAAAGAAAAAAGGGGAGGTGTAATTAAGTTGTTGTACTTAGAAACTACAAACAGAACCTGGAAGAGAGGAAAGCAGTTTTCTCAGAATCCCTGTGAGTAAAAACATCACACCCACGTATCCAGCTGTGGCTGTGCGCTCAGGTAAGGACTGGCAAAGCAAAGCAAGAGAATGTCCTTTCAGCAATGACAACAGGTTTCAGGTATTGCCTGTGACTGGTAAGGCAATTCCAGGAATGCTTAAACAGAAGTCCTGCTGGATGTACTTGTTCATGATCTGGCAATGAGGTTTCCCTACAGGGCCCAAACACCACGTGTGCTTATCCGTGGGCCCCCCAAATCCTGTTCTAACTAATTAGATGATTTAGTGGTATCTCCAATTCTTTTTTTTCAATTTTTTCAATTTTCATTGTGCTATAAGTAAAAGTTTACAAATCAAGTCAATCTCTCATACAAAAATTTACATACACCTTGCTATATACTCCTAATTGCTCTCCCCCTAATGAGACAGCACACTCCTTCCCTCCACTCTCTTTTCATGTCCAATCCTCCAGCTTCTAACCCCCTCTGCCCTCTCATCTCCCCTCCAGATAGGAGATGCCAACATAGTCTCAAGTGTCTACTTGATCCAAGAAGCCCATTCTTCACCAGCATCTTTTTCTATCACATTGTCCAGTCCAATCCCTGTCTGAAGAGTTGGCTTTGGGAATGACTCCTGTCCTGAGCTAACAGAAGGCCTGGGGACCATGACCACCGGGGTCCTTCTAGTCTCAGTCATACCATTATGTCTGCATCCCACTGCTCTCCTGCTCTGCATCCCCCTTCTCTCCTGCTCCCTCAGGGGTTCTCTGTTGTGTTCCCTGGCAGGGCAGTCATCCATTGTAGCCAGGCACCGTCTAGTTCTTCTGGTCTCAGGCTGATGTAGTCTCCGGTTTATGTGGCTCTTTCTGTCTCTTGGGCTCGTAATTACCTTGTGTCCATCGTGTTCTTCATTCTCCTTTGCTCCAGGTGGGTTGAGACCAATTGATGTATACTAGATGGCCGCTTGCTAACGTTTGAAACCCCAGACACCACTCTGCAAAGTGGGATGCAGAATGTTTTCTTAATAGATTTCATTATGCCAATTGACTTAGATGTCCCCTGAAACCATGGCCCCCAAGCCCACCCACCCCGTGGCTACGATGGCCTTTGAAGCATTCAGTTTCTTCAGGAAACTTCTTTGCTTTTGGTTTAGTCCGGGTGTGCTGACCTCACCTGTACTGTGTGCTGTCTTTCCCGTCACCTAAAGTAGTCCTTATCTACTATCTAATTAGTGAATACCCCCTCCCACCCTCCCTCCCTCCCCGCTCTCGTAACCTTCAAAGAATATTTTCTTCTCTGTTTAAACTATTTCGCAAGTTCTTATAATAGTGGTCTTATACAATATTTGTCCTTTTGCAACTGACTAATTTCACTCAGCATAACGCCTTCCAGATTCCTCCTTGTTATGAAATATTTCACAGACTCATCACTGTTCTTTATGGATGCATAGAATTCTATTGAGTGAGTATACCACAATTTATTTATCCATTCATCCGTTGATGGGCACATTGGTTGCTTCCATTTTTTGCTGTTGTAAACAGTGCTGCAATGAACATGGGTGTGCATATATCTGTTCATGTTAAGGCTCTTATTTCTCTAGGATATATTGTATATTCCAAGGAGTGGGATTGCTGGATTGTATGGTAGTTATACTTCTGGCTTTTTAAGGAAGTGCCAAATCGATTTCCAAAAGGGTTGTACCATTTTACACTCCCACCAGCAGTGTAGAAGTGTTCCAGTCTTTCCACAACCTCTCCAACATTTATTATTTTGTGTTTTTTGGATTAATGTCAGCCTTGTTGAAGTGAAATGGAATCTCATTGTAGTTTTGATTTGCATTTCTCTAATGGTTAATGATCGTGAACATTTCCTCATGTACCTATTAGCTACCTAAATGTCTTCTTTAGTGAAGTGTCTGTTCATATCTTTTGCCCATTTTTTAATTGGGTTATTTGTCTTTTTGTAGTTGAGTTTTTTCAGTATCATGTAGATTTTAGAGATCAGGTGCTGATCAGAAACGTCATAGGCAAAAACCTTTTCCCAGTCTGTAGGTAATCTTTTTACTCTTTTGGTGAAGTCTTTGAATGAGAATAGGTGTTTGATTTTAGGAGCTCCCAGTACTAGAAAAAACTGGTTTTAATTCCACATTGTTAGGAATGTTTTGTATACTCTTTATGCCATGTATTAGGGCTCATAACTTTGTCCCTACTTTTTCTTCCATGATCTTTATTGTTTTAGATGTTATATTTAGGTCTTTAATCCAAGTTGAGTTCGATTTTGTACATGATGTGAGGTATCAGTCTTATTTCACTGTTTTGCAGATGGATATCCAGTTATGCCAGTACCATTTGTTAAAGAGACTGTCTTTCCCCATTTAAGTGACTTTGGGCCTTTCTCAAATAGCTGCTCATATGTGGATGGATTTATGTCTGTGTTCTCAATTCTGTTCCACTAGTCTATGTGTATACATTGTTGAACCAGTACCAGGCTGTTTTGACTACTGTGGCAGTATAATAGGTTCTAAAATCAGGTACAGTGAGGCCTCCCACTTTGTTCTTCTTTTTCAGTAATGCTTTGCTTATCCAGGGCATCTTTCCCTTCGATATGAAGTTGATGGTTTGTTTCTCCATCGCATTAAAAAATGTCGTTGGGATTTGGATCAGAATTGCATTAAATCTATAGGTTGTTTTTGGTAGAACAGACATTTTTACAATGTTAAGTCTTCCTATCCACGAGCAAGGTACGTTTTCCACTTATGTAGGTCTCTTTGGTTTCTTGCAGAAGCGTACTGTAGTTTTCTTTGTATAAGCCTTTTACATCTCTGGTAAGATTTATTCCTAAGTATTTTATCTTCTTGGGGGCTACTGTAAATGGCATTGATTTGGTGATTTCCTCTTCGATGTTCTTTTTGTTGCTGTAGAGGAATCCAACTGATTTTTGTATGTTTATCTTGTATCCCGATACTCTGCTGAACTCTTCTAGTAGTTTCAGTAGTTTTCTTTAGGATTCCTTAAAATTTTCTGTGTATAAGATCATGTCATCTGCAAATAGACATACTTTTACTTCTTCCTTGCCAGTCTGGATGCCCTTTTTTTCTTTATCTAGCCTAATTGCTCTGGCTAGGACCTTCAGCACAATGTTGAATAAGAGTGGTGATAAAGGGCAACCTTGTCTGGTTCCTGATCTCAAGGGGAATGCTTTCAGACTCTCTCCATTTAGGAAGATGTTGGCTGTTGGTTTTGTATAAATGCCCTTTACTATGTTGAGGAATTTTCTTTCTGTTCCTATTTTGCTGAGAGTTTTTATCATGAATGGGTATTGAACTTTGTCAGATGCCTTTTCCGCATCAATTGACAAAATCATGTGATTCTTGTCTTTTATTTATGTGATGGATTACGTTAATTGTTTTTCTAATGTTGAAACATCCCTGCATGCCTGGTATGAATCCCACTTGGCCATGGTGAATTATTTTTTTGATATATTGTTGAATTCTATTGGCTAGAATTTTGTTGAGTTTTGCATCTATGTTCATGAGGGATATAGGTCTGTAATTTTCTTTTTTTTGTGATATCTTTACCTGGTTTTGGTATCAGGGATATGGTGGCTTCATAGAATGAGTTTGGGAGTATTCCATCCTTTTCTATGCTCTGAAATACCTTTAGTAGTAGTGGTGTTAGCTTTTCGCGGAAAGTTTGGTAGAACTCTGCAGTGAAACCATCTGGACCATGGCTTTTTTTGTTTGGAGTTTTTTGATTACTGTTTCAATCTCTTCTTTTGTTATGGGCCTATTTAGTTGTTCTACCTCTGTTTGTGTTAGTTTAGGTAGGTAGTGTGTTTCTAGGAATTCATCCATTTCTTCTAGGTTTTCAAATTTGTTAGAGTACATTTTTTCGTAGTAATCTGATGTGATTCTTTTAATTTCAGTTGGGTCTGTTGTAATATCACCCCTCTCATTTCTTATTTGGGTTATTTGCTTCCTCTCCTGTTTTTCTTTTGTCAGTTTGGCCAATGGTTTATGAATTTTATTGATTTTTTCAAAGTACCAGATTTTGACTTGTTAATTCCTTCAATTGTTTTTCTTTTTTCTATTTCATTTAGTTCTGCTCTAATTTTTATTATTTGTTTTCTTCTGGTGCCTGAAGGGATATTTTTTTTGTTCCTCCCTTTCTTTTTTCTTACCCTTTCTATTTGTTCAAGTTGTAGGGATAATTTTTTGATTTTGGCCTTTTCTTCTTCCTGTGTGTGTACATTTAGTGATATAAATTGACCTCTGAGCACTGCTTTTGCTGTGTCCCAAAGGTTCTGATAGGTAGTGTTTTCATTCTCATAGGATCCTATGAATTTCTTTATTCCATCCTTAATGTCTTCTATAATTGAGTCTTTTTGAGCAGGGTATTGTTCAGTTTCAAGTCTTTGATTTCTTTTCCCTGCTTTTTCTGTTATTGATTCCCACTTTTATGGCCTTATGGTCAGAGAAGATGCTTTGTAACATTTCAATGTTTTGGATTCTGCTAAGGCTTGTTTACGACCTAATACGTAGTCTATTCTAGAGAATGTTCCATGCTGTTGGGTGGGATGGTCTGTATATGTCTATGAGGTCAAGTTGGTTGATTGTGGCATTTAGATCTTCTGTGTCTTCATTGAGCTTCTTTCTGGTTGTCCTGTCCTTCACCAAAAGCGGTGTGTTAAAGTCTCCTACTATTATTGTGGAGCTGTCTATCTCACTTTTCAATGCTGATAGAGTTTGTTTTATGTATCTTGCAGCCCTGTCGTTGAGTGCATAAATATTTAATATGGTTATATATTGTCCCTTTAATCATTATATAGTGTCCTTCCTTATCCTTTGTGGTGGATTTAACTTCAAAGTCTATTTTGTCAGGAATTAATACTGCCACTCCTCCTCTTTTTTGATAGTTGTTTGCTTGATACATTTTTTTCCACCCTTTGAGTTTTAGTTTATTTGTGTCTCTAAGTCTAAGGTGTGTCTCTTGTAGGCAGCGTGTAGACAGATCTTTTTTTTTTTTTAAATCCATTCTGCCACTCTCTTTATTGGGGCATTCAGCTCATTTACATTCAGTGTAATTATAGATAGGTATGAGTTTAGTGCTGTCATTTTGATGTCCTTTTTTTGGTGTGTGTGTTGTGGAGAGTTTCTTTTTCCCACTTAATTTTTTGTGCTGAGTGTATTATCTTTATATATTGTCTTTTCCTGATACTCATTGTTGTTGTTTTTGTTTCTGCTGAGTCTCTATTTTTTTCTTGTATTTTATTTTGATGTGTAGGATAGCTTGTCTCCTTTGTGGTTACCTTATTATTTATCCCTGTTTTTCTAAGCTTAAAACTACCTTTTATTTTCTTTGTATCTCCTTGTCTTCCTCTCCACATGAAAAATCTATGACTACAATTTTTAGCATGAAAGATCTATGATTACAATCTTTATTGTTGTAATGTTGTCTTCTTTTACATAATAACATTGCTGTTTCCCTGTTTTGAGCATTTTTTATCTTGATTTATTTTTGTGCTTTCCCTGTCTGGGTTGATATCTGATTGCTCTGCCCAGTGTTCTAGTCTTCTGTTGATACCTGATATTATTGATTTTCTAACCAAAAAACTCCCTTTAGTATTTCTTGTAGTTTTGGTTTGGTTTTTATGAATTCCCTAAACTTCTGTTTATCTGGAAATGTCTTAATTTCACCTTCATATTTGAGAGACAGTTTTAATGGATATACGATTCTTGGCTGGCCATTTTTTTCCTTCAGTTTTTTATATAAAAGTCATCCCATTGCCTTCTCGCCTGCATGGTTTCTGCCCAGTAGTCCAAGCTTATTCTTATTGACTCTCCTTTATAGGGGACTTTTTGTTTATCCCTAGCTGCTCTTAAAATTCTCTCTCTATTTTTGGTTTTGGCAAGTTTGATTATAATATGTCTTGGTGACTCTCTTTTAAAATCTACCTTATGTGGAGTTTAATGAGCAACTTGGACAGATACCTTCTCATCTTTCACGATACCAAGGAAGTTTTCTGTGAAAAATCTTTGACAATTCTCTCTGTATTTTCTGTTATCCCTCCCTGTTCTGGTTCTCCAATCGCTCGTAGGTTATTTCTCTTGATAAAGTCCCACATGATTCTTAAGGTTTCTTCATTTTTTAAAATTCTTTTGTCTGATTTTTCTTCAAGTATATTGGTGCCAAGTGCTTTATCTTCAAGTTCAGAAATTTTGCCCTCCACTTGCTCAGTTCTGCTCCTCTAACTTTCTATTGGGTTGTCTAATTCTGTAATTTTATAGTTAATCTTCTGAATTTCTGATTGCTATTTGCCTATGGATTTTTCCAGCTTATTAAATTTTTCCTTATGTTCCTGAGTAATCTTTTCAATTTCTTCAATTGCTTTATCTCTGTGTTCCTTGGGCTGTTCTGCGTATTGCTTGATTTCCTTCCTGATGTCTTGAAGGCTTCTGTATATTAATCTTTTGTATTCTGCCTCTGATAATTCCAGGGAGCCACTTTCATCTAGAAGATCCCTTGATTCTTTTTTGTGAGTGCTTGTTGAGGCGATCATGGTCTGTTTCTTCATGTGACTTAATATTGACTGTTGTCTCTGAGCCAACTCTAAGTTATTGTATTAGTTTATTTTATGTTTGCTTTCTGTGTCATAGCTTCTTCTTTGTTTTGTTTTGATATGCCCAAATGGGTTGCTTGAGTGAGCTAGCTTCATTATTTTTGCCTTGAAGCCCTGACGTCTTGTTACCAGGTGGCTAGAGATGTCAGGTATAGTAGTCTAGGAGTCCATTCAGTTTTCTTGTATGAATTCAGCTCAGGTGTCAAGGTAGCTGATCATCAAGTGTGTGGTACAGGCTCTGTTCTACAGTCTTAGAGGGGCAGAGGTGATTGGTGTAGGTATTGGTATCTGGTTGCAGCAGGGGTCACGCTCTGAACAAGGCAGGGGGCTAAGAATCGTCCCCCAAGTGTCTCTGAGGAAAGCGTGTCCTTGTTCCCTAGACCGTACAGGTGGGTGGGTTCTGCAGATGGCCCATGGGCACCTAATGTTTTTGGTTGTAAGGACTGGGAGGTATCAGTTATCCTCAGACCCCTGTCACGGCCGGCTGGGTGACCTGAGTGGAGCCATCAGTCCTTAGGCCCCTGATGTGGGTAGGTGAGGACCCTGTTTAATAGGCAAAGTGGTATCAAACATCAAACACCCACCTCTCCACCACAGAGCTGAAACAGTTGTAGTTTGCCAACAAGGGCCTATTCTCCTGAAACAGCCCCACACAGGTCCATGCAGAGGGGAAAGGTATTCAAAGTCCATGGGGCATTTATGCCTGGACAGGAGCTGCTTCTGTTCTGAGCTCCCCAGTTTAGTGGAGCTGGCACCTTATCTTTTCCCCCAGTTGCAAATTTATTCCTTTTCCAGGGTCAGGAGGATGGCTCTAGGCACTCAACAGGGCCTATCTCAGGCCCAAGGAAATCAACAGCTGCTGAAGTTGACTTGGGGGCAGGGGGATATGGTTCATTATACGCAAGTACTTAGCTTTTGCCAAAAGCCTCGTTATTCTCTGTTTCTGGAGGTGTGAGTAGGCTGTGTGGCTGGCTGTTTCTCCCTGAGGAAACTGCAGCTGAACGCTAGAACCAGCCCGCCACAGCCATTCCCAGGAATGGTGCCTGAAGGCTCCTGGTGATTCAGGTCAGGTAATTCCTCTCTGCTTCTGAGCCATCTCTTCCTCCCCCTACCCCTCAGTTCATTTTCTAACCTTGCCTTTGATGTTCAGGGCTCCTAGCTTGTCAAAATATACTTGTTTCACTTGTTTTTTCGGGTCTTTGTTGTAAGGGGCCTTGCCAGAAGCATCTGTCTCTTCCGCCATCTTGGCCCCACCTCTCCTTCAATTCTGCTAAATGGGAAAATTCCAGGTTTACAAGGAATGCCAGTCTACAGTCGTTGGAAAGGTTAAAATTAGACCCTCGATTATTATCTCATTCTCTTGCTTATAAGACTTTGTTTTGTCTAAGGGCTGGGGGCATAAACCCAGTTATAGGACACTGATTTGGATGTTTCATGTTGCTCAGCAAATTGGCAACAAGCTCTCAAGACTGGTAGGGAAAAAAAGCAGATTATAAAGATGGCTTTTTACACTTGATCCAGACACCCCTCTCAGGCTGGCTTGGAGGGAGCCAAAACTATTTGCCAATACAAACCAGAATTCTAGTCCCCACCTACCCCCACTGGTTGATTAAAAACCTGAGGGATTGTAGAAAGAGATTAAAGGAATTGTTGAAGCCATGAGTCATAAGCTTGGGGATATTTTTCCCTACCTACCCTGAAACTAAGTTATGGAGACCCAAGAAAATCACTTGCTGAAGTTGTGGATAGCTGCAGGAAGGGGAGAGTGATATATCATTTCTAAATTGGGCATCTGCTCAGGGGACAGACTTTCTCGTTTGCTCCTGAGCCTATATGAGCAGAGGAAGAGAACCATGAACAAGGATGACAGAGAAGAGAGGCCGGGTGGTGGTGGACCAGCCCATGCTTCTACCACCTGTCATAGCAAGAATGCATGAATTCACTGTGGGTCATGCAGACACTGTTCAAAAAGCAAGGCTTGGGGTACCTTGATGTTACTCCAACAAACAGGGCTGGGCTCTAGTGGAGGCAGTCTCAGCAGTCGGAAATTGCAAGAAGTTCTTGGAAAGTATCAACTTAGAGGTGGTTGTCCTATGTTGGAAAGCTAAGGGCCTGGGTGCAGCTTTGCTTATCCTCACTTCCACCCAGGGCCCCAGACAATTGTATTCGAAGTTCTGTCACACAGAGGGTTTTGGGAACCAGTCAGTGTGAGCCAGAGGAGAAGCAACAGCCAAAAAAGGACCCTGACAGATGCTGTCAAGGGCAGATTGGGTGCACAGAAAAGATTGCTCAGACCTTACTTTTATTTTGAAATTAATACTCCATTTATTCAAAGATTCAGTTCTTTCTGAAGCTTTTAAGTTCAGCCCACAGATCTTATTCTATTTATAGTTCTGGCAAACTTTAACAATTGGTTTTTAGGAGGCCTTTGATTAACATTTAGTCTCATTTACAAACTTAGTTCAACTCTTTCAAATATTTTGTTACATTTTACATTAAATCATTAAATATATTTGATTTTCCTTTTTAAATTCCCCAATTGTCTGACTTAACAAAAAACCTTCCCTAGGTGCTTGAATAATTCTTCTAGATCTAATAAATTAAATTTACAAATAAGATAAAACTTAAGACTCTTAAAGGCTCTCATTCAATGTATAAACTTAGAAAGATTTCTATTTAAAATCACAAATTCAAATCAATTAATTAATCATTTTAAATTAGTCTGCTACTCTAATAGGTCAAATTCTCTTAAACAATACAGATACCTAAAGTACCAATATGTATAGATTCCTTCTCAAAAAAAAAATACTGTAACGAATTTAATTCTCTTAAATATTTATATACATAATTCTAAATCTTATTGGAGATGAACAATACTTCCTCACTAATAAAACAATCTTTGTTGTTGTCAGGTGCCGTGGAGGAGGTTCCGACTCATAGTGACCCTATGTATGATAGAACGAAACACTGCCCGTCCTGCACCATCCTCATGATGGTTGTTATGTTTGAGCCCTTTGTTGCAGCCACTGCATCAATCCATTTCCTTGAGGGTCTTCCTCTTTTTCAATGACCCTTTACCAAGCATGATGTCCTTCTCCAGGGACTGAGCCCTCCTGCTAACATGCCCAAAATATATGAGACAAAGCCTTGCCATCCATGCTTCCAAGGAGAATAAAGCAATTAGGTTACCTCAACAACTTTGGAGGATAGCTTCTTAATTGTTGAGGTTGAAATATGGTAGGATTTAGAGGCGAGGACACAGAAACTTCTGAGACCACACCGTCCAGGTCCCAGGCACTCATGGAAGTCTGAGTCCTACACCCAGCTGCTTCTTCTTTTGACTGGAGTTTACATTTGTTTGGCCATTGCGATATTTACATACACTCCTGCTTATATCTTCCTGTCTCTAAGGCCACAGTATTCCTACATCTGCAACAGCTAATTAAATGAGCTAATTCAGTGGTTTCCAACTGAATTCTGGATATCTCTTCTCACTTGGTCTGTCAATAAACTCACCAACTTCCAAGATCATTCTATGCACAGTGGCTAGCTATCTGGAATGACCTCTGCTCTCTCCCTTGTTCCTGTCCCTCAATCCCCAATCCCAGACAAGCTGGAACCAGGAGAGGTAAAGCAGGAAGAGAGAAAATGGCTCTTTTCTCTGCAGGTTCCTGGGGCCAAAGGTCAAGTCTGAGCTGAGGAGACAGGAGAAAATGAAATGGGCATCTTAAATTGGATTGGCCTGGCCTTTTTAATAACTGAAAATGAGACACTGTGGGTCCAGAATCCTGTATTTATTGTGTTACCTACCACAATCCTTGCCTTTTCACTGTGGTTTCACCCTCGTGGCCCTGTTTCCATGCCTAGTATTGCTGATGAGACCGATGTAGTTCTGGACTGATGAACAAAGATTCAGCAAGTATCCCTGATACTGGTTCCTTGCCAGGCCACTGAGAAGATTATAGCTCCCATTATGCCTTCCCCTTTCCAAGTGCTTCCTTCTCCATTTTATATTTAGCTTCCATGGAGAGAGCAGGTGCCTTGCTGGGAAAATCAGCTGGCCAGGGCCTGGGCAAACCACAAAGGCCAAGGGCTGAAGGCTTCTCCTATGACCTGTGCCCAGACGCTAGGCCCAAGTCGAGTCCCACCATCCCACCACAGCCAAACATCCAAAATAAGGGGGAAACTTGGAGGAACCAATGTTCGGAGACCAGGAGAGGAAATTAAAATCCTTCACTTATAGTGTATTAAGTCACTGCAGCACTCAAAGGCAACCATTCATATCATCTAGGAAGCCCTGAATAAATGTTTCGGTAATGAGACATGCAGAAAGGAGCTTGTCACCCTGTGATAGTCTTTCTGCAAAGAGTTTGATTTAAGGTTGTTATCAGAGCATGAACCATGTTAAAATACAATTACAAAAGAAACAGGAATTTCATTAGTGGATTGCAAGGAACACTTGGAACTGAGGAGGCTGGTAAGAGCTGATAGGTGTTGGCAGGAAGAAAAGGGAGAAGAGGCGGTATGTGATGGGAGAAGTCACCTGTTTCTCTGGTGCCACACTGGAAAGGAGGATGAAGATGTTACCTTCAGGGAGAAGATGGCTTCCTCCTTTGAGTTGAGATTCATGACTCCTGAGGGGACCTGGAGCTTCCTCTTTCCATGAGAGCTACTACTAGAACTACTGCAATTCTGTATCCGTTGTCCTCCTACCACACCCCATCAAACACTCACTGTTACTGGTGGATTGTGGAAAATGCCATTTCTGGGTAAAGAAGAATTGTACGACTGGAGATTGAAGTTCCAGCTCCGCCATTTACTATTAGTGTGACCAAGTGACTAAATCCCTTTCACCTTAGTTTCCTTGCCTGTGATAAAGGGATGCTTGGCACATAGTACCATTATGTGTTTTTCAGTTTGTACTGTGGGGACTTGTGTGTTGCTGTGATGCTGGAAGCTATGCCACTGGTGTTCAGTACAAGGTTGATTATGACTTGATTCCAATAGTAGTCTCAAAAGTGAGGGGTGCATTTGACCCAAGGTGTGCAAGATGCCTCAAAGGGATTTGAGAAGAAAATATTAGAACTTTTGTTAAAATGCACCTTTTATCTAAAAAAAGGGCAAAATTAAGCTTGATTCATATTTATTTCATAGATTAACAGTGATAATAGAAAGTGCTTAGAAAAGTGTCTAGCTGCGATGCCAGTGCAATATAGCAAGAACAAGAAAGAAAAGGCCTACAGATTGAAAAGAGCTAAAACTATCTCTGTTTACAGGTGACATGACTCTATAAAAAAAAATAATAATGAGGTTCCTAAAACTAATAAACGAGTTCAACAAGATCACAAGACACAAGATCAACACACCAAAATCAATCTTATCCCTATATACTAACAACAAACATGTGGAAACGGAAATGAAAAACAAATGCCATTTACAACCACTCCAAAGACAATGAAATACTTAAGTACAAATCAGACAAAGCATGTACAGGATCTGTATGTCAGAAATTACAAATTGACTTAAGTAAATGGAATGTTCATGGATTGGAAGACTCAATATAGTAAAAATGACAATTTTCCTGAAATTGATTTATAGGTTCAATGCAATCTTTACAGATTGGAATGGAAATAATATAACTGTGTTTCTTCATAGTCAATCAGACTATGAACATACAATATCATGTGAAATCTACAAAAATAATCTTAGAACTAGTAAGTGAAATTGACAAGGCCACAAGATACAAAGTCACTATACAGAAATCTATTTTACTCCTATTTAGTAGCAATTAACAATTGGAAATTTAAATTTAAAATAACAATATAGTTGACAATAAATGAAATACCTGGGTATAAACCCAGTAAAATATGTTCAAAGAAACAGCACAGGAAATATATGGCAAAACTACACAACACTGACCATACTCAAAAACTAATTCAAATGGATCAAAGACCTAAATATAAAATCAAAAGCTATAAAGATCATAGAGGAAAAAATAGGGTTTATGCTAGAGGCCCTAATACATGGAATAAACAGGATGCAAACCATAACTAACAATACAAAAACACCAGAAGATAAGCTGGATAACTGGGATCTTCTAAATATTAAACACTTATGCTCATCGAAAGACTTCACCAAAAGAATAAAAAGAGAACATACACACTGGGAAAAAAAATTTTCACTACGACATAGGCAACAAGTCTAATCCTTAAAATCTATAGGAAAATCCAACACCTCTACAACAAAAAGACAAATAATCCAATTAAAAAATGCTCAAAGGATATGGACAGTCACCTCATCAAAGAAGACATTCAGGCAGCTAACATACATGTAGAAATGCTCACAATCACTGGCCATTAGAGAAAGTCAAATCAAAATGATAATGAGATGCCATCTCACCCTAACATTACTGGCATGAATAAAAAAAACAGAAAGTAAAAAATGTTGGAGAGGTTGTGGGGAGATTGGAAATCTTATGCACTGCTGGTGGGAATGCAAAATGGTACAACCATTTTGGAAAACAATATGGCACTTCCTTAAAAAGCTAGAAATAGAAATACCATATGATCCAGCAATCCCATTCCTAGGAATATATCCTAGAGAAATAAGAGCTATCACATGATAAACATATGCACACCGATGTTCATTGCAGCATTATTCACAACAGCAAAAAAGACAAAAAACAACCTAGATGTCCATCAACAGATGAATGGATAAACAAACTATGGTACATACACACAATGAATACTACACAACAATAAAGAACAATGACAAATCCAGGAAACATCTTACAACATGGGTGAATCTGGAGGGTATTATGCTGAGTGAAATAAGTCAATCGCAAAAGGACAAATACCATATGAGGCCATTATTATAAAAACTCATGAGAAGGTTTACACACAGAAAGAAACAATCTTTGATGGTTATGAGGGAGGGGAAGGGTGGAGGAAAAAACACTAACTAGGCAACAGATAAGTGGTAACTTTGGTGAAGGATAAGACAGTACGCAATACTAGGGAAGCCAGCACAGCTTGACCAAGGCAAAGTCATAATGCACTATAGATACGTCCAAGCTCCCTGAGGGATCAAGTTACTGGGCTGAGGGCTGGAGACCATGGTCTCCAGGAATATCTAGCTTACTTGACATAACATAGTTTATAAGGAAAATGTTCTACATCCTACTGTGGTGAGTAGTGTCTGGGACCTTAAAAGCTTGTGAGCTGCCGTCTAAGATGTGTTTACTGGTCCCACACCACCTGGAGCAAGGGAGAATGAAGAAAACCAAAGACACAAGGGAAAGATTAGCCCAAAGGACTAACAGAAGACAGCCTCCACAAGACTGAGTCCCGCAGAACTAGATGGTGCCCAGCTACCACCACTGACTTCTCTGACAGAGATCACAATAGAGGGTCCTAGACGAAGCTGGAGAAAAATGTGGGACAAAATTCAAACTCACAAAAAAAGACCAGACTTACTTGTCCGATGGAGACTGAAGGAACCCCAAGAGTATGGCCTGAGGACATACTTTTAACTCAGTACTGAAGTCACTTCTGAAGTTCATCCTTCAACCAAAGATTACCAAACCAAATCCATCACTGTCAAGTTGATTCCAACTCATAGTGACTCTATAGGACAGAGTAGACCTGCCCCATAGGGTTTCCAAGGAGCATCTGGTGGATTTGAACTGCCAACATTTTGGTTAGCAACCAAGCTCTTAACCACTGTGCCACAAGGGCCCCAGCAAAAAATTAGAGAGGCCCATAAAACAAAAAATAATACATGAAGTTCAACCATGTGTATGATACTAAATGGGTGCACCTGCCCAGGGGCAAAGATAAGAAGGCAGGAGAGGATAGGAAACCTGGATGAATGGAAGTGGGGAACCCAAGGTCGGGAAGGGGAGAATGTTGATGTGTCGAGGAGTTGGCAATCAACGTCACAAAACAATATGCATATTGTTGAATAAGAAACTAGTTTTGCTCTGTAAGCCTTCACCTAAAGCACGATTAAAAAAAAAAACTATAAAATACTGATGTACGAAATTGAAGATTTAAATGATGGGTATATATGCATATATACTATTTTCATGGATAATAGAATTAATATTGTTGAGTTGTTAATATCTGCAAAATTGATCCATACCAAAAACCAAACCCAGTGCCATCGAGTGATTCTGACTCATAGCGACCCTATAGGACAGAGTAGAACTTCCCCACAGAGTTTCCAAGGAGTGCGTGGCAGATTCAAACTGCTGACCCTTTGGGTAACAGCCACAGCACATAACCACTACACCACCAGGGTTTCCAACTGATCCATAGATTCAACAAAATTCTAATCAAGTCCCACCAGGAGTTTATAGAAATTGGCAAGCTGATTCTAAAATTTATAGAGAAAGCCAAAGAAACTGAAATAGCCAAAGCAATTTTGAGGAGGAAAAAGAATAAAGTTGGAGTACTCACACTACTTTATTTCAAAGAAACTGAAATAGCCAAAGCAATTTTGAGGAGGAAAAAGAATAAAGTTGGAGTACTCACACTACTTTATTTCAAGGTAGCTTAAGCTGCAGTGGTCAAAACAGTGTCACATCAGCAAAAGGATAAATACATAAATCAATGAAATAGAATAGAAAGACCACAAATTAGCCTACACAAATATAGTCAATTTTTCTCAAAAGTATGTAGACAATTCAATGGAAAAAGCATAATCTTTTCAGTAAATAGTGCTAGAACAATTGGATGTAAATGTACAAAACAAAAAAGAACCTCACTTTTTAGATAAAAACTAAGTCAAAATGGATCATAGACCTGAATGTGAAATGTAAAATTTTTAGAAAGAAAACATGGAAGAAAATCATTGTGACCTCAGATTTGACGAAGAGTTCTTAGATATGCCACAAAAATCATGATCCATAAAATCTGAAAAAATGATAAAATGACATTAAAAGAAAATTAAAAACCTTTGCTCCGTGAAAGACACTCTTCAGAGAATGGAAAAGCAAGCTATAGACTGGGATAAAATACTTGCAAATCAAAATCTGACAAAAGACTTGTGTCTAAAATATATAAAGAACTCTCAAAACTCAACAATAAGAAAAATAACTCAATTTTTAAAAAATGGGCAAAATATTTAAATAACTAAAGAATATATATGAATGGCAAATAAGCACAAAAAAGTATGCTTAACATCATTAACCATTAGGAAAATGCAAATTAAAACCACATTGAGACACCACTACTTGCCTATTAAAATGGTGACAATAAAATGAACTGAAAATACCAAGTGCTAGCAAGGATATGGAGCAACTGGAACTCTCAAACATTGCTGGTAGGAATATGATACAGCCACTTTGGAAAATAACTTTACAGTTTATTATAAAATTAACTATATAAGTACCATATGACCCAGCTATTCCACTTCTATTTCCAAGAAACTTAAAGCATTGTATTTACAGAAAACCTGTATGTGAACGTTTATAGTAGTTTTATTCATACTCACCAACAACGAGCCCCACCCTGTCTGGATCAAGGGAGAATGACGAAAACCAAAGACACAATCAACCTAAATGTCCTTAACTGGTGAAATGATAACAAACTGGTACATCCATACAACAGAAATAACACAAGTGCATGGTTTTAACAAAGAGAAAAGCAGTCTCTCACAGTCTAAGAGGCTAGAAGTCCAAATTCAGGGAGCCAGCTGTATAGGAAGCATTCTCTCTCTCTGTTGTCTCTGGTGGAGTGTTCTTGTCATCAAGCTTCCCCTGGATATTGGAGTTTCTCAGCACAGGGACCCCAGGTCCAAAAGGCATGGTCCTTTTCTGGTTCTTCTTTCTTGGCGGTATGAGGTCCCTATCTCTCTGCTTGCTTCGCTCTCCTTTTATCTCTTGTTAGGCTACACCCCAGGAAAACTCCCCTTACACTGGATCAGGGCTATGACCTGAGTAAGGGGGTTGCATCTGACCCTACTCCTCTTTAACATAACCTAACCTTGCCTCTTTAACTACAGGCAGAGATTAGGATTTACAACACACAGGAAAATTACATCAGATCACAAAATGGAGGACAACCACGCAATACTGGGAATCATGGCTTAGCCAGGTTGATACATATTTTGGGGGGGGGGACAAAATTAAATCCATGACAGAGTACCCCTCATTGGAATAGTTTTTATTGTATAATAAAAATGACGAACTGCTACTACATGTAATAACAGGGATAAATCTCAGATGCATTATGCTAAGTAAAACAAGCCAGACTCAAAAGGACACATACTTCATGATTCTATTTATATGATATTCTGGAAAAGGCAAAGCTATATAGAGGAAAAGGGTTACTATAAAGGGGCACCACGAGAGAATTTTTGGGGATACTATACTACTCTATGCATTTGTCAAAACTCATAGAAAAGCACAACAAAGAGAGTGAATTTTTGTTTATGTAAATTACTTTATATAAAATGTAAAAAAAGGTAAAGTAATAAAAAGTAAAGTAAATGTCCCCCTGGAAAAAACACAATAAGGGCTTTTGTGGCCCACTCTCTCCCACAGCAGCTAAGGACGTTAAGGCCCTCAGAGGGCGCTGGACTTTTCCAAGGACTCACAGAAGCAGGGTTATAATCTGTTTCCAGACTCCCAATCAAATGTTTACTTTTGTTTTTTTTGTTTTGCTACAGGAAACTTTATCGTGCTACCTCGTCAAATCCCATCTCATTCAAGAATTCTTTCCTATTCTCTCTGTCAGAATAAATCTCTTCCTCCCTTACATCTCCTATAGCCCCTGGTCCCTCCTTTGGTCCACTTATCATTTCCTGCCTACATTGGAGTTTTTTCTGTGTTTGTCTCCCTGCCTCCACTTGGGGTGTGTTACAGTTGACCAGGACTCAAGGGGGAAGCATGAGGGACAAATGCACCCAGCAGTGTCATGTTTCTATTCCCAGTGGTGACAATTGAAACCTCGCATTCCACAGATCATGCCCTTCCCACCCTAAACCAGAAAGGCTCAGGGATAGCCTAGTGGTGATCTCAGAAGTGACACTGATAGCCTTTTCTGGTTGACGTTTTTGTAACTCTTTAATCGGACAAATGCGTATTGGGCATCCACCAGGAACTATGCTCAATGCATGGGTCTGATAGAGGTCAGAACACAGACACGAGGCCCGCTATACCCTACTGGGAAAGATCTAATAGCATAAACTCAATAGTGGTAGCAGAACAAACCCCAGCTTTGGAAGTTACAAGTGAAAAAGAACATTTTCTAGAAAAATTAGTCAAAATTCCAGGTTTTTGCAGAGGTTAATACACTTTTAATGAAAATATCACACAAAAATAAGGCAGTTTCATGATGTTTTTCTTTCTAAATTGACTCAGAAAACTGGAGATTTGATATTCCTTCCTTAACTACCTTTCCATCAACATTCTAGGGCCTGATGGGTCTGACTCAGAGGTCCCCTGAGAACCCATGCTCAGACTGGAATAGGCCAGCTAAATAATATGCTGACTCATCATCATTCTTTACCAACGAACCAAACGACATTCCAAGGACATCATGGGAACTGCAGCTGCTTTAGAAGAAAATTCCATGCCAAGTTGCTACCCAGACCCAGCTCAGCATCTGACAGATGTGGGGCAAGAAGAATCAATCAGATCTCATCTGACAACCTTCCCTCTCCTCTCTTATCTCTTCTGAGACTGGGTTCAGTTTCTTAACCTCGTTGGAACCTCAAGCTTCTTTCTCTAAGATGTATATTTAAAAAGAAAAGAAAAAATTCACCCTGTCTTATGGGGTTGTGGGAAAATTAAGTGAGCTAAACACCAATTAGAGCTGCAGAGCATGTACTATGTACTTCATAAAGATTCGATTTCTCCTTTACCCCACCGCTTTTCAGAAATGGAAGAGTTACACTGGGGCTCCCCTCCAAGGTAGGGGAGGTGCTGGCCTCTCTTGAAACAGGACCAGGATGGCCTTTCTCCTCAATGACCAGTTTAGATCCAAACCAAGTTCCTGTGAGGTGCAAAGAGTAAATATGCTCAGCTAATGATCAAAAGATGGGAGGTTTAAGTGCAACTAAAGGGTCCTCAGAAGAAAGGCACAATCTACTTCTGAAAAATCAGCCACTGAAAACCCCGTGGAGCACAGTTCTACTCTGACACACAAGGGTTTGCCGTACGTCGGAGTCAACTCAATGGCAACAGGTTTAGATCCAAATCTACAAATCTTATTTTAACCTCTTCAATTCATCCCAGGCTAGTTGCCAGTGTCCTGGCCTCCCTGGACTCCCAACTGCTCTAGGCAGGCATTCAGCACATGACGTCCTGGGCCAGCCAAGGTGCTGTGTGCATGAGGCTTTTCATCCACCTCTGGGATGCCTCCAGGCCTGTGGGTAGGTACCACCTTCCAGGTGCCATCAGTCATGTGGTCACTGACAAAATACTTTGTCCTCTAGGCCAGTGGGTAAGCACTCAGCTGCTATCCAAAAAGTTGGTGGTTAGAATCCACCAGCTGCTCTTCTGGAGAAAGATGTGGCAGTCTTCTTCCAAAAGATTAAAAAAAACAAACCAAACCTGTTGCTGTTGAGTCGATTCTGACTCGTAGTGACCCTATAGGACAGAGTAGAACTGCCCCATAGAGTTTCCAAGGAGTGCCTGGTGGGTTTGAACTGCTGACCTCTTCATTAGCAGCTAAAGCACTTAACCACTATGCCACCAGGGTTTCCTCCAAAGGATTACAGCCTTGGAAACACTACGGCGCACTTCTACTCTGTCCTATAGGATCGGTGTGAGTCAGAATCAACTTGACAGCAATGGGTTTGGTTGTTGGTTTTAGTCCAGTTAGTCTCCAATTAGAAGCGAAAATGAATAACAACAACAACAACAACAAAAAACCCTTTGCCACCCTGTATGGGGTAGAACTGCCCCATAGGGTTCCCAAGGGTTGGTTGGTGGACTGGAACCACTGACCTTTCGGTTAGCAGCCAAGCTCTTAACCACTGCACCACCAGAGCTCCAGGGAAGGTGAATAAGCCATCAAAGCTCTGAACTAGGCAGGATCAAGATGGCTAACTAGTCAGAAGCTTCCACTGAACCCTTTTGCAACAAAGACCCAAAAAAACAAGTGAATCAATTACATATATGAAAATCTACGAACCCTGAGCATCAAACACATAACTAAGGAATCGATCTGAGTGACAGGGGAGCAAGAGACAGTGCAGAAGCCGTGACGAGTTGCCGAGCCCACACTGTGCCTCAGCTCCAATTCCTTGGCACCATTCTTTAGTGTGAATGCAGCAGGGCTGATGGTAGTTTCCTGAGACACGGCAGATTTAGCAAAAGAAGGCAAGCAAAGTAGTGCACCCCTGGACCTGTGGCTTGTCTACAGCGTGGCTGCCCGTGGAGTTTAGGAAGTGGCTGCTTGAGTGAAAAAAGACAAATGAAGTGCCGACACCCTGACCCTCTGGTGTGATGGCTGTGAGTCTGGCTGTGGGGTTTAGGACAAAGCTGCTTCAGCTAAAGAAGGCAAGTGAGGACAGTCTTGGCAGGGACCCAGCCAGTGCACACAGGCTATACACAACTCTGGAACCTGAGATGAAACAGTGCTCTAGACACAAGAGAAGTGATTTTGTCTAACTTACTGCACAGATCTAATAGCTCCTTCTTCTGAGAGTACTCTCTCCTATCTATCTGAACCCCTCCCCCACCAGCTTCATTAGCAGTTGAATTCCCTAGGCCTGAAATGGAACATGTTGCTCCCTCTCTGACCCATTCTCCTGGCCTGGGAGAAGAAGCAAATTAAAAACCTGGGGAAAAATACTTTCCCGACTCCCCTTAACTGTGAGCTCAGAGCAGAAGAAACTCCAGCCCAGGCAAAAGTGATCCACAGACTTTAGCTTTCACCTCTACATGGAACCAGGTGGGTATTATAATGCAAAGGCAAATCTGTTAGAGGTCTGACTGTACTTGTTTCAGCAGTGTGGTGGAGAGGCAGGTTTTGGAGGTCTGATACCACTCTACCTATTAAACAGAGCCTTCACCTACCCACAGCAGGGACCTGAGGGCTGAGGCTTCATCCACGCCACCTAGCTACCCAAAAAGTGGTCTGAGGATAGTGGCGTCTACCAGTCTTTACAGGTATAAGCATTGGGTGCCTAAGGTACAGCTACAGAGTCCACCCACCAGAGCACTCTAGAGAACAGAAATGCTCCTTCCTTCCTCACTGACACTTGGGGGAAGTCTGTCAGCACCCTGCCCTCCTCAGACTGTGACCCCCTGCCACTAACAGAAACCAGTGCATACAACCATCACCACTACTCCTCTAAGATAGTAGGTGAGAGCCTACACCACACAATACATAACCGACTATCAGAACACCTGAGCTGAATCTATACAAGAATAGTGAGTGGACTCGTAGGCTCATATACCAGGTAACAGCTCTAACCATGTGGTAACAGGACATTTGTGCTTCAAAGGTTCCAGTAATCAAGTTAGGGCACTCTAGTAGCCTATTTGGGTATATCAAAACAAAAGAAAGCAAGAAGATAGCACACGATGAGCAAACATAAAGTAAATTATTACAATATCTTATAGATGGCTTGGAGAGAGCAGTCAATATCAAATCACATAAAGAAGCAGACCATGATTGCTTCTACAAACTCCCCAAAGAGAGAGTCAAGGTCTCTTCCAGATGAAGATGTATTTCTGGAATTGCCAGATGTAGAATACAAAAGATTAATATACGGAATGCTTTAAGACATCAGGAACAGCATCAGGGATGACATCAGGAATGAAATCAGGCAATGTACAGAAAAAGCCAAGGAACACACAGATAAAGCAGTTAAGAAATTAAAAAAAGTATTCGAGAACTTAATGAAAAATTTAATAAGCTGCAAGAATCCATACAGAGACAGCATTCATAAACTCAAAAGATTAACAACAAAATTACAGAATTAGACAACTCAATAGGAAGTCAGAGGAGCAGAATTGAGGACCTGGAATGCAGAATTGGGGAGATGGAGGATAAGGCACTTGGCACCAATATATTTGAAGAAAAATCAGATAAAAGAATTAAAAAAAATGAAGAAACCCTAAGAACCATGTGGGACTCTATCAAGAAGAATAACTTGTGAGTGATTGGAATACCATAACAGAGAGGGATAATAGAAAATACAGAGAGAGTAGTTAAGGATTTGCTGGCAGAAAACTTCCCAGATACCATGAAAGATGAAAGGATGTGTATCCAAGATGCTCATCTAACCCCATACAAGGTAGACCCCAAAAGAAAGCCACCAAGACATATTATCATCAAACTTGCCAAAACCAAAATAAAGAGAAAATTTTAAGAGCAGCCAGGGATTAGCAAAAAGTCGCCTACAAAGCAGAATCCATAAGTTCGGACTACTCGGCAGAAACCATGCAGGCAAGAAGGAAATGGGATAACATATATAGAGCATTGAAGGAGAAAAATTGTCAGCCAAGAATCATATATTCAGGAAAACTGTCTCTCAAATATGAAGGCAGAATTAAGTCTTTTACAGATAAACACAAGCTTACGTGATTTTCAAAAATCAAACCAACACTACAAAAAATACTAAAGGGAACTCTCTGGTTAGAAAATCAATAATATCAGCTATCAACACAACACTAGGACACAGAACAGAACACCCAGATATCAACTCAGACAGGGAAATCACAAAAATAAAATAAGATAGAAAAAATGCTCAAAACAGGGTATCAGTGATGTCATCAAGTAAAAGATGACAATAATCAATAAAGCACGACTAAATAGAGTAGGCATAGCTCTTCCATATGGACAGGAAATCAAGGCAATATAAGGAGTCACAAGTTAGGTTCCTACTTAGAAAAATAGGGTTATATGTTAAGGTAACCACAAAGAAGGCTAACGATCCCACACTTCAAAATAAAAACCAAGACACACGTAAAGACTCAGCATAAACAAGTTCAACTACCATGAAAAAGAGCAACACACAATTTGCAAAGAAAATCTCTTCAGCACAAAAAAGTGGGTGGAAAAATGTAACCATCAACAACACACACAAAAAAGCATCAAAATGACAGCACTAAACTCATACCTATCCATAATTATGCTGAATGTAAATAGATTAAAAATACCAATAAAAAGACAGAGAATGGCAGAATAGATTAAAAAAAAATGATCCCACTATATGCTGCCTACAAGAGACACACCTTAGACTTAGAGACACAAACAAACTAAAAGTTAAAGGGTAGAAAAAAATATATCAAGCAAACAACAATCAATAAAGAGTAGGAGTGGCAATATTAATTTCTGACAAAATAGATTTTAAAGTTAAATCCACCACAAACAATAAGGAAGAACACTACATAATGATTAAAGAGACAATTTACCAAGAGGATAGAACCATATTAAATATTTATGCACCAAATGACAGGGTTGCAAGATACATAAAACAAACTTTAACAGCACTGAAAACTGAGATAGACAGCTCCAGAGTTATAATAGGAGACCTCAACACACCACATTCAGCAAAGGACAGGACATCCAGTAAGAAACTCAATAAAGACGTGGAAGATCTAAATGCTACAATCAGCCAACTTGACCTTATAGACACATACAGAACACTCCACCCAACAGCTGCAAAGTATACTTTCTTCTTTGGTGCACATGGAACATTCTCTAGAACAGACCACATATTAGGTCATAAAGCAAGTCTTCGCAGAATCCAAAACATCAAAATATTACAAAGCATCTTCTCAGACCATAAGGCCATAAAAGTAGAAATCAATAACAGAAAAAAAAAAGGGGGGGGGGAAGAAATCAAATACTTGGAAACTGAACAATATCCTGCTCAAAAAAGACTGGGTCACAGAAGACATTAAGGATGGAATAAAGAAATTCATAGAATCCAATGAAAATAAAAACACTTCCTATCAGAACTTTTGGAACACAGTGAAAGCAGTGCTCAGAGGTCAACTTATATCAATAATGGCACACATACAAAAGGAAGAAAGGGACAAAATCAAAGAATTCCCCTATAACTTGAACAAATAGAAAAAGAGCAACAAAAGAAACCCTCAGGTACCAGAAGAAAGCAAATAATAAAAATTAGAGCAGAATTAAACAAATTAGTAAACAGCAAAACAATTGAAAGAATTAACAAGACCAAAAGCTGGTTCTTTGAAAAAATTAACAAAATTGATAAGCCATTGGCCAGACTGACAAAACAAAAACAGGAGAGGAAACAAATAACTTGAATAAGAAATGAGATGGGCAATATCACAACAGACCAACTGAAATTAAAAGAGTCTTATGAGATTACCACAAAAAATTGTACTCTACCTTGCTCATGGATAGGAAGACTTAACATAGTAAAAATGTCTATTCTACCAAAAGCCATCTACACATATAACGCACTTCCGATCCAAATTCCAATGTCATATTTTAAGGGGATAGAGAAACAAATCACCAACTTCGTATGGAAGGGAAAGAAGCCCCGGATAAGCAAAGCACTACTGAAAAAGAAGAAGAAAGTGGGAGGCCTCACTCTACCTGATTTCAGAAGCTATTATACAGCCACAGTAGTCAAAACAGCCTGGTACTGCTACAGCAGGCACATAGACCAATGGAACAGAATTGAGAACCCAGATATAAATCCATCCACATATGAGCAGCTGATATTTGACAAAGGCCCAAAGTCAGTTAAATGAGGAAAAAGCAGTCTTTTTAACAAATGGTGCTGGCATAACTGGATATCCATTTGCAAAAAAATGAAACAGGACCCATACCTCACACCATGCACAAAAACTAACTCCAAGTGGATCAAAGACCTAAACATAAAGACTAAAACGATAAAGATCATGGAAGAAAAAATAGGGACAACCCTAGGAGCCCTAATACAAGGCATAAACAGAATACAAAACATTACCAAAAATGATGAAGAGAAACCAGATAACTGGGACCTCCTAAAAATCAAACACCTATGCTCATCTAAAGACTTCACCAAAAGAGTAAAAAGACCACCTACAGACTGGGAAAGAATTTTCAGCTATGACATCTCCGACCAGCGCCTGATCTCTAAAATCTACATGATTCTGTCAAAACTCAACCACAAAAAGACAAACAACCCAATCAAGAAGTGGGCAAAGGATATGAACACACACTTCACTAAAGAAGATATTCAGGCAGCTAACAGATACATGAGAAAATGCTCTCGATCATTAGCCATTAGAGAAACGCAAATTAAAACTACGATGAGATTCCATCTCACTCCAACAAGGCTGGCATTAATCCAAAAAACACAAAATAATAAATGCTGGAGAGGCTGCGGAGAGATTGGAACTCTTATACACTGCTGGTGGGAATGTAAAATGGTACAACCACTTTGGAAATCTATCTGGCGTTATCTTAAACAGTTAGAAATAGAACTACCATACAACCCAGAAATCCCACTCCTCGGAATATACCCTAGAGAAACAAGAGCCTTCACACAAACAGATATACGCACACCCATGTTTATTGCAGCTCTGTTTACAATAGCAAAAAGCTGGAAGCAATCAAGGTGTCCATCAACGGATGAATGGGTAAATAAATTGTGGTATATTCACACAATGGAATACTACGCATCGATAAAGAACAGTGAGGAATCTGTGAAACATTTCATAACATGGAGGAACCTGGAAGGCATTATGCTGAGTGAAATTAGTCAGAGGCAAAAGGACAAATATTGTATAAGACCACTATTATAAGATCTTGAGAAAGAGTAAAAACTGAGAAGAACACATACTTTTGCGGTTACGAGAAGGGGAGGGAGGGGGGGAGAGGGTTTTTTATTGATTAATTAGTAGATAAGAACTGCTTTAGGTGAAGGGAAAGACAACACTCAATACATGGAAGGTCAGCTCAATTGGACTGGACCAAAAGCAAAGAAGTTTCCGGGATAAAATGAATGCTTCAAAGGTCAGCGGAGCAAGCGCGGGGGTCTGGGGAACATGGTTTGCGGGGACTTCTAAGTCAATTGGCAAAATAATTCTATTATGAAATCATTCTGCATCCCACTTTGAAATGTGGCGTCTGGGGTCTTAAATGCTAACAAGCGGCCATCTAAGATGCAGCAATTGGTTTTAACCCACCTGGAGCAAAGGAAAATGAAGAACACCAAGGTCACACGACAACTAAGAGCCCAAGAGACAGAAAGGGCCACATGAACCAGAGACCTACATCATCCTGAGACCAGAAGAACTAGTTGGTGCCTGGCCACAATCGATGACTGCCCTGACAGGGAGCACAACAGAGAACTCCTGAGGGAGCAGGAGATCAGTGGGATGCAGACCCCAAATTCTCATAAAAAGACCATACTTAATGGTCTGACTGAGACTAGAGGAATCCCGGCGGCCGTGGTCCCCAGACCTTCTGTTGGCACAGGACAGGAACCATCCCCGAAGACAACTCATCAGACATGAAAGGGACTGGTCAGTGGGTGGGAGAGAGATGCTGATGAAGAGTGAGCTAATTATATCAGGTGGACACTTGAGATTGTGTTGGCATCTCTTGTCTGGAGGGGGGATGGGAGGATAGAGAGAGAGGGAAGCTGGCAAAATTGTCACAAAAGGAGAGACTGAAAGGACTGACTCATTAGGGGGAGAGCAAGTGGGAGTATGGAGTAAGATGTATGTAAACTTATATGTGACAGACTGATTGGATTTGTAAACGTTCTCTTGAAGCTCAATAAAAGTTAATAAAAAAAAAATTGCACTCTAATTTGAAAACCTAGAAGAAATGGATGAATTCGTAGAAACACAGTACCTACCTGAACTAACACAAGCAGAGGTAGAACAACTAAATAGACCCAGAACAAAAGAAGAGATTGAAAAGGTAATCAAAAAACTCCAAACAAACAAAAAAAGGCTTGGCCCAGACGGCTTCACTGCAGAATTCTACAAAACTTTCAGAGAAGAGTTTACACCACTACTACTAAAAGTATTTCAGAGCATAGAAAAAGATGGAATATTTCCAAACTCATTTTATGAAGCCAGCATATCCCTGACACCAAAACCAGGTAAAGATACCACAAAAAGAGAAAATTGCTGACCTATATCCCTGATGAACCTAGATGTAAAAATCCTCAACAAAATTCTAGCCAACAGAATTCAGCCACATATCAAAAAAATAATTCACCATGATCAAGCGGGATTCATACCAGGTATGCAGGGATAGTTCAACATTAGAAAAAAAATTAATATAATCCATCTTAGAAATAAAACAAAAGACAAGAATCACATGATTTTATCAATTGATGCAGAAAAGACATTTGACAAAGTTCAACACCCGTTCATGATAAAAACTCTCAGCAAAATAGGAATAGGAGGAAAATTCCTCAACATAATAAAGGACGTTTATACAAAGCCAACAGCCAGCATCATCCTAAATGGAGAGATTCTGAAAGCATTCCCCTTGAGATCGGGAACCAGACAAGAATGCCCTTTATCACCACTCCTATTCAACATTGTGCTGGAGGTCCTAGCCAGAGCAATTAGGCTAGATAAGGAAATAAAGGGCATTCAGATTGGTAAGTAAGAAGTAAAAGTATCTCTATTTGCAGATGACATGATCTTATATACAGAAAACCCTAAAGAATCCTCAAGGAAGCTACTAAAACTAATAGAAGAGCTCAGCAGAGTATCAGGATACAAGATAAACAGACAAAAATCCGCTGGATTCCTCTAAACCAACAAAAAGAACATCAAGGAGGAAATCAACAAATCAATACTATTTACAGTAGCCCCCAAGAAGATAAAATACTTAGGAATGAATCTTACCAGAGATGTAAAAGACCTATACAAAGAAAACTACGAGACACTACTGCAAGAAACCAAAAGAGACCTACATAAGGGAAAACATACCTTCCTCATGGATAGGAAGACTCAACATTGTAAAAATGTCTGTTCTGCCAAAAGCGATCTATACATTTAACATAATTCTGATCCAAATTCCAAAGCCATTTTTTTTGTTTTGTTTTGTTATTAATCATTTTAATAAAAACTTTTACAAACACTAATTTTCAACTCATACCTCAAAGTAGATCTACTGCACAGCTAAAGTTAATTTTTTTTTTTGGTTTGGTTTTTTTTTTTAATAATTTTTATTGGGCTTTAAGTCAAAGTTTACAAATCAAGTCAGTCTGTCACATGTAAGCTTATATACACCTTACTCCATACTCCCACTTACTCTCCCCCTAATGAGTCAGCCCATTCCCTCCTTCCAGTCTCTCCTTTTGTGACAATTTTGCCAGTTTCTAACCCTCTCTACCCTCCTATCTCCCCTCCAGACAGGAGATGCCAACACAGTCTCAAGTGTCCACCTGATACAAGTAGCTCACTCTTCGTCAGCATCTCTCTCCAACCCATTGTCCAGTTCTTCCATGTCTGATGAGTTGCCAAAGACATTTTTTAATGAGACGGAGAAACAAATCACCAGCTTCATATGAAGGGAAAGAGACCCCGGATAAATAAAGCATTACTGAAAAAGAACCTATTATACCACCACAGTAGTCAGAACAGCTTGGCACTGGTACAACAAAGGATACACGGACCAATGGAACAGAATTGAGAATGCAGACATAAATCTATCCACATATGAGCAGCTGATATTTGACAAAGGCCCAAAGTCAGTTAAATGAGGAAAAAGCAGTCTTTTTAACAAACGGTGCTGGAATATATGGACATGCATCTGCAGAAAGTGAAACAAGACCCATACCTCACACCATGCACAAAAATGAACTCAAAATAGATCAAAGACCTAAATATGAAATCTAAAACAATAAAGATCATGGAAAAAAAAATAGGGACAATGTTAGGAGTCCTAACACATGGCATTAACAGTATACAAAACATTACTAAAAATGCAGAAGAAAAACTAGGTACCTGGGAGCTCCTAAAAATCAAACACCTATGCTCATCCAAAGCCTTCACCAAAAGAGTAAAAAGATTACCTACAGACTGGGAAAAAGTTTTTAGCTATGACATTTCTGATCAGCGCCTGATATCTAAAATCTACATGATACTGCAAAAACTCAACTATAAAAAGACAACCCAATTAAAAAATGGGCAAAAGATATGAACAGGCACTTCACCAAAGAAGACATTCAGGCTGCTAACAAATACATGAGGAAATGCTCATGATCGTTAGCCATTAGAGAAATGCAAATCAAAACCACAGTGAGATTCCATTTCACTCCAACAAGGCTGGCATTAATCCAAAAAACACAAAATAATAAATGTTGGAGAGGTTGTGGAGAGGCTGGAACATTTCTACACTGCTGGTGGGAATGTAAAATGGTACAACCACTTCGGAAACTGATTTGGCGCTTCCTTAAAAGACTAGAACTAGAACGCCATATGATCCAGCAATCCCGCTCCTTGGAATATATCCCAGAGAAATAAGAGCCTTTACACAAACAGGTATATGCACACCCATGTTCATCGCAGCACTGTTTACAATAGCAAAACGTTGGAAGCAACCAAGGTGCTCATCAACAGATGAATGGATAAATAAATAATGGTATATTCACACAGTGGAATACTATGTGTTGATAAAGAACAATGATGAATCCTTGAAATATTATATAACATGGAGAAATGTGGAAGACGTCATGCTGAGTGAAATTAGTCAATTGCAAAAGGACAAATATTGTATAAGACCACTATTATAATAACTGGAGAAATAATTTAAAAAGAAAAGAAAATATTCTTTGATGTTTACAAGAGGGGGGAAGGAGGGAGGTAAAGAGAGAGGTTTTCACTAATTAGATAGTAAAAAAAAAAATTTTTTTTCTTTAAGTTTTATTCTAGGTGAAGAGAAAGACAACACACAATACAGGAGAGGTCAACACAACTGGAGTAAACCAAAAGCAAAGAAGTTTCCTGAATAAACTGAATGCTTCGAAGGCCAGTGAAGCAGGGGCAGGGGTTTGGGGACCATGGCTTCAGGGGACATCTAAGTCAATTGGAATAATAAAATCTGTTAAGCAAACATTCTGCACCCCACTTTGGAGAGTGGCTTCTGTGGTCTTAAATGCTAGCAAGCAGCCATCTAAGATGCATCAATAGGTCTCAATCCACCTGGAGCAAGGAAGAATGAAGAACATCAAAGACACAAGGTAACTATGAGCCTAAGAGACAGAAAGGACCACATAAACCAGAGACTACATCAGCCTGAGACCAGAAGAGCTAGATGGTGCCTGGCCACAACTGATGACTGCCCTGACAGGCAACACAACAGAGAAACCCTGAGGGAGCAGGAGAGTAGTGGGATGCAGACCCCAAGTTCTTGTAAAAAGACCAGACTTAACAGTCAGACTGGGACTAGAAGGACCCCAGAGGCCATGGTCCCCAGAACTTCTGTTGGCCCAAGACAGGAACCATTTCTGGGGCCAACTCTTCAGACAGGGATTGGACTGGAATAGGGTATGGAAAATGTTACTGGTGAAGCATGGGCTTCTTGGATCAAGTAGACAGATGAGACTGTGTTGACATCTCCTGTCTGGAGGGGAGATGAGAGGGCAGAGGGGGCCAGAAGCTGCCTGAATGGACATGAGGAGAGAGAGTGGAGGGAGGGAGTGTGCTGTCTCATTAGGGGGAAAGCAATTAGGAGTGTATAGCAAAAAAAAACAAGGTATGTATAAATTCTTTTATGAGAGACTGATTTGATTTGTAAACTTTCATTTAAAGCACAATAAAAATTAATTTAAAAAAACTCTTAGAACTACTTGTGTGATGCTATATCAACTGCTCCTTGTAATAAATAAACAAAAGCCACAGGCCCTGAAGAGCTGTCCCCATCCTGTAGCCTGGTCCTAATCGTGCCAGTTCTTTGAGTTCCACAAGGCTTGCTCTGGGCATGTCTCAATCACAGCACTTAAATCTCTTGATCCTAGGCCTGCTTACACATGAGCCTGTGCAATGTGAGCAGCTTCAGGGCCAGGCTTGTGTCTGATTCACCTCTGTATAGATGCCCAGTTACCAGCACAGCGCTTATCGTGGGTGTCCAATAAATGTCGTCAAATGAATTAAAAAATTCTCCGCCAAAGAATGAAAAGTTCCTCCTATAAGCATGGCGCTTCAATTTTCTCTCTGAGCATGCAGGCTCATTTCCCCAAGGTGTCATAAATGGATAAGACTGCCTGAAGAATTCTACAGGATAAACTGCTGCCTTCTGGGCTTTTCTGTTAAATGCAGACTGCTATCAAGGATGCTAATACCAGCTCCCTGGGTGTACCACATAGGATGCCAAGCTTTATTAGTCTGAGGTGTTTGCTTCATGTAACAACTTGCTTTTTAATGAGCTTGTTTATCTTACCATCTTGGATGTTAATATTGTTGAGAGGGAAGCATGCTGATTGACTGTTACCAAGCAAAGGTGAAACTCTCCAGGGAGAGCATCAAATGCATGCTATGTGCTAACAATAATTCAATCACTAAGCTCTCTTTCCAAAGAAGAAAGAAAAGAAAGGCAGAAAGAATGGCTGTATGATGAGCAATAGAAAAATAGGAAGTTGGAGAGTTGCTCACATTTCCTTCTCTCAGCTTCTAGCATGGTCCATGAGCTAAATCATTTATCTCCAATTCTACCTTGCAGGTTGAGACCAGGGCCACGTGGGCCGCAGGCTGACCCTGAGCGACACACTGTACAGAGAAGAGAAAATAAACCTATTTCTCTGAGCATAAAGGCAAGTCTGAAGTTTGAACAGCCTGGTCCTTATAGATATTGCCATTTTTAATCTGAGTTTCCACTATAGTGGTCTGGCTATTGGGAATACAGCAGTTCCCTCGGAGAAGCATGGCTTCTGTGGTGGTTAGCCTCCATTTGCCATGTGGCCCCATCGCAGACCCATTCTCTACTCTTGTCTTCTCTGCTCTGTGACTCGGGGGTTACCCCATGGCCTGCATTGCCCAGGCTCCCTTCCTGCTGTTATACGTCACCAGCCATCAGCAGCAGCAGATCAGAGGGTAAGAGGACCCAGAGGAGCATTCCTACCCATTCCCATGTGGCTTTATTACCGGAATAAGGTTCTTGCCTCTCACTCCTCAAGAATGAGCAGGTAAGGCATGTAGTTTTTCACACAAGCAAAGCTTTATTGAAGAGGCTTGCAAACTGAGATGAGGAGGGCCTAGAGCAACACATATCCCCATCTCACAGAACAAAAGACGGGCCTGAGTTTTTAAAAGTTCTTGGGTGGGAAAACATTCATGTTTACATTATGTTTATTCATAGACCCAGGCAGGGATATGTTAACTAAGGTGCACATACAGCAGCTTTCCAAGATGGCTCCTGTCCCAGAGGCCTCTGGGATTTGTAGCAGACCTTACTATGTGGTGTCATACTGCGCAGTCTCTCGCTCCTCAGGTTCGACTCCCCAGCTAGGGCTGTAGCCCCTCACTGCCCCTGGTGGAAGGTCACACAGCGGTCACAAGTGGATGTTCTGCGCATGTCCCTAGGGCTGGTTTTCTCCAGCTGCTTCTGAAAGGCAACTTTAAAGAAGTTTGTAGGCTATTTTTAGATACCCTGCCCCATTGTTTTAGAGAATGGCTTTGTTTCCATGCCCTGGCCCTGTTCTTGTTACTTTGTTTGCAGATTTGGGGACCCCTCTGTTCCTTGTCTTAATAAGTTCCTAGGTTCCACACCCAACCCCCTATTACCTCCCTGACGGTATAACCTATCTCTCTTTTACTTGTTTCTCCTCTAACCACACCAGTCTCTTTGCTATTCCTCAAACAGGCACCCTCCAATCTCAGGGCCTTTTTTCCCTGTCTTAGCTTTTTTTTTTTTAGCATCTGGTCCCAGCAGGAGCTGCTTGCTTCCAGAGCTACAGCTCCTGCTGGGTCCCACTGCCTCCCACCTCTGTTCTCACCATCTCTTGCCCTTGCCCTTGAGCCCTGGGGGCGGAAGCTGCCTCCCGCTGTGACTAATCCCTGAGTGCCTGAATGTGTCTTATCTGTTGCCTTAACTCTGCCCACACCTCTGCAAACAGTCTTTTCGCTAAATTTTTTAATGTGAGCTATCATAGTTGGCAAAGTGCTCCCATTTCCACCAATTTGATCCCCACAAAGATTCTGTGAGGTGGGCAGGGCTGATTGTTATCACCATTGTACAGATGAGGAAACTGAGACACAGACTGTTACTTATCGAAAGTCACACAGGCAGCTAGTGGTAAAACAGGAACTGAAACACAGGCTTCCTGACTACAAGTTCAGTTCTTTTCCCACTAAACTGCTTCCCTGTCTTGGTAACTGTGTGCTGAAGGGAAAATCCAAAAGGGCTTCATGGGGTGCAGAACAGGTGAGAAGTATAGCCCAAAAGCTTCATTTGCTGGGAGATGAGCCGTGTAGGAAGGAAAGAAGGAGCTCTCCCCAGATCCTAGGAACAGCTTCGGTTCCTAACTCCGTCTTCTGAGCTGCTGATTCCATAAGCTTCCCTTGTTGTACAGAATGAGAGGAAGTGTATTTAATACAACGTAAGAGAAAACTTCCTGAAAAGATTGGATTGGTTACTGAGAGCAGCTGTCGACTGTCTCTTTGTGAAGAGATTGAAGAGTAAGATTGGCTTTTCTGTGCTTTGGAGTAATTTAGATATGATCTTACCTGGAGGCCAGGAACCAGATTAACAGACGCCATGCTTGTTTCTAACCCTGGGATTCTGTCATTCCCTATCCAAAAAAAAAAAAAGCCAAACCCATTGCCGTCAAATTGATTCTGACTCATAGCGACCTGTAGGACAGAGTAGGGCTGCCCCACAGAGTTTCCAAGGAGCGCCTGATAGATTTGAACTACCGACCTTTTGGTTAACAGCCGTAGCACTTAACCACTATGCCACCAGGGTTTCCTATAGGACTCCCCAACTGGCTACAATGTTGAGTCAGCTAAATATAAATCATAACATTTGTTTGTCAGGATCTGGAAGTTCAGGCCTTATCCCAGAAATATTCTAGGCATGTCCTTCACTCATCTACTGGATAATTATTTTATATCAGTCATTATACTATATTGTATTCAAATATATTATATTATCTAGTGTTTAATGACATAAATTGTACTATAATCCCCACTTTACATTTGAGGAAATTGAGGACAAGAGATGACAAGTAATTTGTCCAAGGGCACTTTCTATAAAGTGGTGATGTTAGAATTCAAATCAAGTTGCTTGATTCCAAAATCATACTCCTGACTCATTAATATCCCATTAGCCAAAGCAAGTCACATTGCCAATCCAAGAATCAATGTAAGGATGGATACAGGAGGTATGATGTTGACAGGGCCATTACTATGACAGGGGCCCTGGTGAAGTAGCAGTTAACAGCTCAGCTGCTAGCCAAAAGGTCAGTAGTTTGAATCCACCAGCTGCTCCTTGGAAACTCTATGGGGCAATTCTACTCTGTCCTCAGGGTTGCTATGAGTCGGAACCAACTTGACGGTAGAGGTTTTTTGTTATTACTATGACAACCTCTCCCACTTGTCTGTCAGTTTATCTTACTGTGGGGGCTTGCGTGTTGCTGTGATACTGGAAGCTATGCCACCGGTATTCAAATACCAACAAGGTCACCCATCGAGGACAGGTTTCAGCTGAGCTTCCAGACTAAGACAGACTAGGAAGAAGGACCTGGCAGTCTACTTCTCAAAGACATTAGCCAGTGAAAACCTTATGAATAGCAGGAGAACATTGTCTGATATAGTGCTGGAAGATGAGCCCCGCAGGTTGGAAGGCACTCAAAAGATGACTGGAGAAGAGCTGCCTCCTCAAAGTAGAGTCAACCTCAATAATGTGGATGGAGTAAAGCTTTCGGGACCTTCATTTGCTGATGTGGCATGACTCAAAATGAGAAGAAACAGCTGCAAACATCCATTAATAGTTGGAACCTGGAAAGTACGAAGTATGAATCTAGGAAAATTGGAAATCGTCAAAAATGAAATGGAATGCATAAACATTGATATCCTAGGCATTAGTGAGCTGAAATGGACTGGTATTGGCCATTTTGAATTGGACAATCATGCAGTCTACTATGCCAGGAATGACAACTCGAAGAGGAATGGTGTTGCATTCATCATCAAAAAGAATGTTTCAAGATCTATCCTGAAGTACAGCGCTGTCAGTGACAGGATAATATCCATATGCCTACAAGGAAGACCAGTTAATACGACTGTTATTCAAATTTACTTACCAACCACTAGAGCCAAAGAGGAAGGAATAGAAGATTTTTATCAGCTGCTGCAGTCTGAAATTGATTGAACGTGCAATCAAGATGCATTGATAATTACTGGCAATTGGAATGTGAAAGTTGGAAACAAAGAAGAAGGATCAGTAGTTGGAAAATATGGCCTTGGTGATAGAAACAATGCCAGAGATCGAATGATAGGATTTTGTAAGATCAACGACTTCTTCACTGCTAATACCTTCTTTCACCAACATATACAGGGACCTCACCAGATGGAATGCACAGAAATCAAATTGACTACATCTGTGGAAAGAGACAATGAAAAAGCTCAATATCATCAGTCAGAACAAGGCCAGGGGCCGACTGTGGAACTGACCATCAATTGCTCATATGCAAGTTCAAGCTGAAACTGAAGAAAATCAGAGCAAGTCCACAAGAGCCAAAATATGACCTTAAGTACATCCAACCTGAATTTAGAGACCACCTGAAGGATAGATTTGACACGTTGAACACTAGTGACCAAAGACCAGATGACTTGTGGAATGACATCAAGGATATCATCCATGAAGAAAGCAAGAGGTCATTGAAAAGACAGGAAAGAAAGAAAAGACCAAGATGGACATCAGAGGAGACTCTGAAACTTGCTCTCGAACGTCAAGCTGCTAAAGCAAAAGGAAGAACTGATGAAGTAAAATAACTGAACAGAAGATTTCAAAGGGCGGCTCGAGAAGACAAAGTAAAGTATTATAATGACATGCGCAAAGAGCTGGACATGGAAAACCAAAAGGGAAGAACAAGCTCGGCATTTCTCAAGTTGAAAGAACTGAAGAAAAAATTCAGACCTCGAGCTGCAGTGGTGAAAATATTAAACGACGCAGGAAGCATCAAAAGAAGATGGAAGGAACACACAGTCATTATACCAAAAAGAATTAGTCGATGTTCAACCATTTCAAGAGGTGGCATAGGATCAGAAACCGATGGTTTTGAAGGAAGGAGTCCAAGCTGATCTGAAGGCATTGGTGTAAAACAAGGCTCCAGGAATTGACGGGATATCAATTGAGATGTTTCAACAAACAGATGCAGCACAGGAGGTGCTCATCACTTGTCTATGCCAGAAATTCAGGCCGGTTTCAGAAGAGGATGTGGAACTAGGGATATCAATTCTGATGTCAGAAGGATCCTGGCTGAAAGCAGAGAATACCAGAAGGATGTTTACCTGTGTTTTATTGACTATGCAAAGGCATTCGACTGTGTGGATCATAACAAACTATGGATAACATTGCAAAGAATGAGAATTCCAGAATACTTAATTTTGCTTATGAGGAACCTTTACATAGATCAGGAGGTGGTTGTTTGGACAGAACAAGGGGATACTGATTGGTTTAAAGTCAGGAAAGGTGTGCGTCAGAGTTGTATTCTTTCACCATACCTATTCAGTCTGTATGCTGAGCAAATAATACGAGAAGCTGGAGTATATGAAGAAGAATGGGACATCAGGATTGGAGGAAGATTCATTAACAACCTGCGTTATGCAGATGACACAACCTTGCTTGCTGAAAGTGAAGAGGACTTGAAGCACTTACTGATGAAGATCAAAGACCACAGCCTTCAGTATGGATTGCACCTCAACGTAAAGAAAACAAAAACCCTCACAACTGGACCAATGAGCAACATCATGATAAATGGAGAAAAGATTGAAGTTGTCAGGGATTTCATTTTACTTGGATCTGCAATCAACAGCCATGGAAGCAGGAGTCAAGAAATCAAAAGACACATTGCATTGGGTAAATCTGCTGCAAAGGACCTTTTCAAAGTGTTGAAGAGCAAAGATGTCACCTTGAAGACTAAGACGCGCCTGACCCAAGCCATGGTATTTTCAATCGCATCATATGCATGTGAAAGCTGGACAATGAATAAGAAAGTCGGAAGAAGAATTGACGCCTTTGAATTGTGGTGTTGGTGAAGAACATTGGGTATACCATGGGCTGCCAAAAGAATGAACAAATCTGTCTTGGAAGAAGTGTGGCCACAATGCTCTTTATAGGCAAGGATGGCAAGAATGCGTCTTATGTACTTTGGACATGTTGTCAGGAGGGATCAGTCCCTGGAGAAGGACATCATGCTTGGGAGAGTACAGGGTCAATGGAACAGAGGAAGATCCTCAACAAGGTGTATTGACACAGTGGCTGCAACAATGAACTCAAGCATAACAAGGATTGTAAGGATGTCACAGGACCGGAGAGTGTTTCGTTCTGTTGTGCATAGGGTCGCTATGAGTCAGAACCGACTCGACGGCACCTAACAAGAACAACAACATTCCCAAAATGCAGTCTCTGGATGGCACAAATGGTTAAGTGCTCAACTATTAGGCAAAAGGTTGGTGGTTCAAAACTACCCAGAGGTACCTTGGAAGGCAGGCCTGGTGACCTGCTTCTGAAAGGTCAGGGCCTTGAAAACCCTATGGAGCAGTTCTATTCTGCACACACGGATTGCCATGAGTGAGAATCAACTCAATGGCAACTAATAGCAACAGCAACAAGCTTCCCAAGGTAGAGCTTCTGGTGGCCTATCAGAACCTTTGTGCAAATGAGAAAGAGACACTCCTCCGGGCCACTCCACCACTTGGTGATCAGAGCTCCAGCTGGATTTCAGCTCCATCCACCACCTTAAAAAAAAAAAGTGTAGATCCACCACGTTAGCCACAGGTAAACAAGGATGAACAACAGTGCCCCCCTCCACACTGACCTAACAGAAACTCTCCAAACTAAAAGCAGCTCTACTGCCTGCCTCCTTCATATGATAAGCTACTTCTTCTCAGGAGAAAAAAAAGACTCATTGGAAAAATAACGTGTCAATCTACTCTGAAATGAGAGAAAAAGTGATTCTGTGTTCCTTTTACTCTCCGAGTTCTTAAGAAGCACAAAAGGTTGTATTGACCTTGGGTAGAAGCAGGGTATTTCTTACATTACTTCAGGCTGGAATTTTACATTTTACTTGGATCCGCAATCAACACTCATGGAAGCAGTGGTCAATAAATCAAACAACACATTGCATTGGGCAAATCTGCTGCAAAAGACCTCTTTAAAGTGTTAAAAAACAAAGATGACATCCTTGAAGGCTGACGTGGGTCTGACCCAGGCCATGGTGTTTTCAGTCACCTCATATGCAAGCGAAAGCTGGACAGTGAACAAGGAAAACTGAAGAACAGTTCATGCCTTTCAATTATGGCGTTGGTGAAGAACACTGAATATACCAAAAGAACAAACAAATCTGTCTTGCAAGTTGTACAGCCAGAATGTTTCTTAGAAGCAAAGATGGTGAGACTACATATCACGTACTTTGGATATGTTATCAGGAGGAATCAGTCCCTGGAGGATGACATCATGTAGAGGGAAACTGGAAAAGAGGAAGACCCTCAAGGAGATGGATTGACACAGTGGTGGCAACAATAGGCTCGAGCATAACAACCATCATGAGGATGGTGCAGGACTGGACCATGTTTCATTCTGTTGTACATAGGGTCACTGTGAGTTGGAACAGACTCGATGGCACCTAACAACAGTAAGAACAGAAGGCAAGGTATATGGTTATAGATGGGGTGGTTTGGAGAAACGGCTATAAGAGAATGACCTATATGTTTTTGTGAATTTTTTATTATGGTAAAATATGTATAACATAAAATTTACCCTGCAAATGTACAGTTGCTGTTGTTAGGTGCCGTCGAGTCGGTTCCAACTCATAGCGATCCTATGTACAAGAGAAAGAAACACTGCCTGCTCCTGTGCCATCCTCACGATCAGTGCTGTAGCCACCATGTCAGTCCACTTCATTGAGATCTTCTTTTTCGATGACCCTCTCTGCCTTACCAAGCAGAGATATCCTTCTCCAGGGACTGGTCCCTTCTGCTAACATGTCCAAAATATGTGAGACGAAGTCTCACCATCCTCACATCCAAGGAGCACTCTGGCTGTATGTCTTCAAGACAGACTTGTTCGTTCTTCTGGCAGTCCATGGTATATTTAATATTCTTCACCAATACCATAATTCAAAGGCATCCATTCTTCTTTGCCCTTCCTTATTCATTGCCTAGCTTTCACAGGCGTATGAAGCAATTGAAATATCATGGCTTGGGTCAGGTGCACCTTAGTCCTCAAAGTGACACCTTCGCTTTTTTAACACTTTAAAGAGGTCTTTTGCAGCAGATTTGCCCAATGCAATATATTGTTTGACTTCTTGACTGCTGCTTCCATGGGCGTTGATTGTAGATCCAAGTAAAATGAAATCCTTAACAACTTTAATCTTTTCTCCCTTTATCATGATGTTCCTTGTTTGTCCATTTGCGAGAATTTTTTTTTTTTTTTAATGTACAATCCATACTGAAGGCTGTAGTCTTTTATCTTTATCAAGAAGTGCTTCAAGGCCTCTTTGCTTTCAGGAAGCAAGGTTGTGTCATCTGCCTATCACAAGTTGTTAAGCAGTCTTCCTCCAATCCTGGTGACACATTCTTCTTCATATAGTCCAGCTTCTCAGATTATTTGCTCAGCATAAAGATTGAATGAGTATGGTGAAAGGATACAACACTGAAACACATCCTTCCTGATTTTAAACCATGCAGTATCCACTTGTTCTGTTTGAACAACTGCCTTTTGGTCTATGTACAGGTTCTGCATGAACACAATTAAGTATTCTGGAATCCCCGTTCTTTGCAATGTTATTCATAACTTGTTTTGCCGGTATTTGAAATACCAGTGGCATAGTTTCCAGCATCTCAGCAACAGGCAAGCCACCACAGTACGACAAACTGACAGAGGCGTGGTTGAGTATACTATTAAGTAGCATTAATTATTTTTATAATGCTGTACAACCATAACCACTATTTCCAAAACTTTTTAATCACCCTCAACAGAAACCCAGTACCCATTAAGCAATAATTCCCCTCCACCCCCTCCCCATAGCCCTTAATAACCACTAATTTACTTTTGTGTCTATGCATTTGCCTATTCTAGATATTTCATGTAAGTGGGACCATATAATATTTCTCCTTTTGTGTGGGACTTACCGTATTTTTATGCAAATAACCTGCATGTAAAAAAATGAGCATAGCATACTACCAAAATACCTTGAAGGGGGAAGGTGCAGTTGGCAAAAAAATGCCTAACACACGTTATATGGGTAAAAATATAGTATTTCTGTTAGCATAATGTTTTCAAGGGTCATCCACATCACAGCATGTACCAGAACTTCATTTCTCTTCCAACCATATCTTTGAAACAGTATCATCAGCTGAGGGATGGTGACAGAGACTCAAGGGAAAGGAAGGAAGGTATCAAATTGTCATCACTAAATAGAAGATGAATTTCTACATTTAGGAAAAATGTAGTAAGATTTTCCAGCAATGCATTTTTTTTTTGAAGACTTGTGCAGAGTTGTGTGCTTTTTTTTTTAAAGCAATGCTCAGAATCTCAGTTGTGACATCAAGTAAATGGACAGTTGGTTTTATCCAGGTTGGAATTTTCTAGCTGTTTACCACAGGGAATGAGGACAGAAGTAAAGAATTTTTATAAGGAGTGGCTATAGGTTTGTCAGGAGTTGGAAATGGTTCTGTGGCAATGGGTTTAATTTGGTTTTTATAGTGCCAGAACATGCACTTCAGGTGAAGAGGGAGCAATGACATGATAAGGGTGAGACAGTGGAAAAAATGGGTAGGACCAATGGCTTGGTGATCTTAATGGGGTAGAAGATAATGCTTAGGTAAAGTAACTGATAGACATTTGTGCTTGAAATCAAGATTTTGGATGACCTTGTTATCCTCAATGTCTTACTCTTGTTCTCATCCTTAGCATTCAGTGAAGTGCTTGGCATATAGCCAGCACCAGAATGAAGTATACAAAAGTAGATGAATTGTCAGAGTCTCAGAAGAAGCAAAGATGTAGAAGAGAAAAAAACATTTTGTCTCTGCTGCTCATTTATTTAATTAGCACATTGCCAACCAGGCCTCCTCCATCCCTCTCTTTCTCTGTCTCTTATACACACACACACACACACACACATGCTTGTGCATGGACACACACACACCTACATACATTATACTCCAGCAACACTGATCTACTTTTGATTTCCCCACACTTCTGACCTCTAGAGCCTTGGCTTATCCTATCCCCTGAATCTATAACACCATCCTCCTGCCCCTTGTTCTTCCTCCCACCATGTCCCCTATCATCTCCTCAGTGAAACTTTTCTGATGTCCTTTAGCCAAAATAGCACTCCCTTCCCCTCAGACCCACAGCATATCATCAGTACCATTGTTCTAGCACTTGCTTATTATGCCTTAAAACTGACTTTAGCTGTATTTGCCACTTGACCATAAGCCCTTTGAGAGAAGTTTTCTAGTCTGACTCATTTCTATGGGTCCCACACTGCCTAGCACATAACAGAAACTCCATAAATCTTTGTTGAATAAATTAATAAATAAATGGAGTTTTAAAAATGAAAGGCATTACCTAATCAAGTGTCAAATCAACCAAGTTTAAGCTCAGGGTGAAGGAAACAAGAGAACTAATGAATAGTGAGCTTTTCTTGAGCTCAGAGAATTAAAGTAAATCCCTGTGTTTATCAGCAGAGATGGAAATTGAAGTTGCTGACTCGAAGAATCAGTCTATTAGGTTAACATTTCCATAAAGACAAAGTAGAAGTCCTGGCACTCTGCTTCTGTACATTTCTAGATCCCTTGCCACACCAAATCTACTACTGTATGCTCGATATGTTAAAATTGACAGTAATAACAGCTAACGTTTGTGTAATGCTTTATCATTAGGTACTTTTCACACTTGTTGCCTCATTTAACTCTCACAATACTGTGACGTTTTCTTTGTAATATTCATGTTTATAGTAAAACAAACCGAGGCACAAAGCGGTTATGTTATTTGTATAAGGTTACACAACGAGTATGGAGTCGAACTAGAATCTCAGTTTCAAATTATATGAATCCAAATCTCATGGCCTTTTGATTTTTAATTATTTCTTAAGGAAACCCTGAGCCTTTGCAGAAATGTTTACATATTGCTCTGAGTTTTATACCACAGTAGTGGAAAATGGAGACCCTAAGGGACTTAGGTGACACAAACTCAGGGAATCCAGGCCTTGTCTCCCAACCTGGAACCAGCTTAGCCAAGGTGCAGTGTTCCTCTGGGTATTGAGAACATGGAGAATGCCTCCATCTTTCCATTCTGCATCTCCTATTCTTCATCAGTAAGAGGACCCATACTTGGTTGATGGGGTGATCCACTAAAAATGGGCCCAGTTTGGGAAAGCACCTCTTCCATGGAGATAATGGCTCCCACTCAGAGAAATCTGGTCACATAAAAGAAGCTCTGAGGAGACAGCATTATAAGGTAGAAGTTCAAGAGAATGTCCCAGCATCCTTAGTTTAGTTTGGAGGGTCACAGAGCTGTTAGCTTTATTTATAAAGAACAAAGACTTTTTTCTTTTTAAAGGTGGGGGCAGAAGTAGAGTCTTAAATAAGTGACAGTGATTTGAAAAGAAAGAAATGTGGTGAAAGGTTAGTGTGAAGAAGAAAAAAGAAAACAGAAAAGTGTAAAAATTAATTTGGAGCAGTAGGTAGATGCCTACATATAACAATAGAGATGAAGAAGGTCCTCCAACATTTGGTTCAGTTCCCACACCTGTAAAATGCATTGGGACCACTGACCCCTGCCTAGCTGAGGGGCTGTTTTTAGTATCCAAGAAGATTGCTTGGTTACCTTGATGTACTAATGGAGCCAGTGACTGCCTCAGGGCCACTCAGGGCCATCTACGACATAGTATCCAAGAAGATTGCTTGGTTACCTTGATGTACTAATGGAGCCAGTGACTGCCTCAGGGCCACTCAGGGCCATCTACGACATAGGTGTCTGCCCTGATTAAGTTGAAAGCACCACCTCTCAAGCCAGTGTCCCAAGAGTATTCTGAGTGACTCTGCCAGACGTTTTAAATTCTGTGTTTTCATTTTGATGGTTATCTAAAAAATATTAATTTAAGCATTCTTCTGTACTAGCTGAAGACAAATTTATATCCTAGTTCTGCCCTTTGATCTCCGTGACCACATGTGGTTTGTTGCTACTGGCTTTGCTGGTTCTTCCTCTTCTCCCTGACCTCTTAAAGCTGGAGTTCAACCCCCGTTACCCTTCTGATGTCCTCAACTCTGCTTCTTCATCCTCTTCTCCATTTATATGCATGTTTAGTGATCTCATCCAATTGTATGGCTTTAAATACCATATATAAGCTGATGATGCCCAAACTAGAAACTCTGGCCAAGGCTTCTACAAATGAATGTCTTGTAAATAGAGTGACTGTATGCATCGGGTGGCTGTGGCACCCCTTGTTTATTACTGCTGTCCCAGCATGATTGTTAACAGTGTCTCCTTTCTGCTACACATTGAAAAGTGTCCTAGTTTGTACAATAAATTATATAATCACCCTACCAACAGGTTTCCCAAACTTAACTTGTCCAACACTGAGCGCCTGATATCCTCCACAAAACCTGCCCACCCACTTCTCTTTCCCTATTTCAGTCAATGGCAACTCCAGCCATCCAGTTACTCAAGCTAAAGACTCTTAAAGTCATGCTTAGCTCCTCTTTTTCTCTTGCATTCCACATTCACAATAAAGGGAAATCCTGTCGTTTCTGCCTTCAGAACATATGCATAAACCAACTACTAGCTCTATGACTAAGGAAGATAGAAAAATTGACATATTTAAATTATGGTGTTGGTGAAAAATATTGAAGATACCACGGACTGCCAGAAGAATGAACAAATCCGTCTTGGAAGAAGTATAGCCATAATGTTCCTTAGAAGTAAGGATGATGAGATTTCATCTCAAGTTTCTTTGGACATGTTATCAGGAGGGACCACTCCCTGGAGAAGGACATCATGCTTGATAAAGTAGAGGGTCAGCGAAAAAGAGAAAGACCTCAATGAGATGGATTGACGCAGTGGCTGCAATAATGGACTCAAGCATAGCAAAGATTGTGAGGATGGCACAGCACTGGGCAGTGTTTCGTTCTGTTGTAAGTAGGGTTGTTATAAGTCAGAACTGACTCTATGGCACCTAACAACAACAACTCTACCTCTAATGCCTGTCAATGTGGCAAGGTTATGATTTCCAGTATTGTGTGGTTGTCCTCCTTTTTGTGATCTGATGTAATTTTCCTATGTATTATAAATCCTAACCTATATGTGATGATTTGGCAGGATTAGAGGCAGTTATGTTAATGAGGCAGGATACAATCTACAAGATTAAGTTGTATCTTATGTCAATTTCTTTTGAGATATAGAAGAGAAAAGTGAGCAGAGAGGAGAGGGGCTTCATACCACCAAGCAAGAAGCTCAGGAAGTGGAACGAGTCCTTTGTACCCAGAGTCCCTGTGCTGAGAAGCTCCCAGACCAGAGCCAACAGAAAGTGAAGGCCTTCCTCTGGAGCTGGCACCCTGAATTTGGACTTCTAGCCTCCAAAACTGTGAGAGAATAAGTTTCTGTTTGTTAAAGCTGTCCACTTGTATTTCTCTTATAGCAGCACTAGATAACTAAGACAGAATTTGACCTGAACCTGGCCCGAATCACCATCATCTCTCCCCCACATTATTACAAAAGTCTTTTAATCCAGGCCTCCCTACAGTCTAACTGCAACTCAACAACCAGGGTGATACTATTACAATATAAGTCACGTCATGTCACTCCTTGATTCAAAATCCTCCAATGACATCCCATTTCTCTCAAAGTGAAATTCAGAATCCTTGCAATGGCCTATGTGGGCCTATGAGATCTAGCCCCCCATTACTCTCTGACCACTCACACCCAACCTTCCCCTCTGGTCTCCTTGCCACTCAGAGGGCTCTTCCCCCTCTCTGTGGCTTATTCCTTACCTTCTTCAAGTCTGTTCAAATGTAACTCTCTTTGTGAAGCCTAATGATACCACTCTCTTTAAAAATAAAAAAACCACCCATGCTCACATCCCAGACTCTTAAATCTACTTTCCTTGTCTTATTTTTTTCTTCGTAGTACTTACTATCTCCTTTTTAACACACTATATACTTTATATATTCGTTAATTTTATTGTTTACGGACTGTGTCCCCCATTACAATGCAAGTAGGCTCCACAAAAGGTTAAATACTTACCTGCTAACTCAAAGGTTGGCAGTTCAAACCCACTCAGCAGCTCCATGGGAGAAAGACCTGGCAATCTGCTCCTGTAAAGATTACAGCCAAGAAAACCCAATGGGGCAGTTCTACTCTGTCACATGGGATCACTATAAGTTGAAATTGACTCGATGGCACCTAACAACAACAACAATGCTCCACAAGAGCAGGGACATTTTTGTCTGTTTTGGTCAATAATGTAGCTCAAGTACCTGGAACAGTGCCTGGAACATAGTAGGTACTTAGTAAAAAGTACTCAGTAAAAACATTTTGAGTGGACTCATTTTAGTGCCAATAGTACTACTTTATTTGTCGCAAGCTAAAAAGAAAATAGCTTAGGAGGATGTATTATATAAATGATAACTTCTTACCAAGTGAACTGCAAATAATGTCATACAGGGAAGGTTTCACACTGGTTTGAATTCTAAAATGCGGGGAACGAGCCATCACATGGCAGACGAGAGCATAAGCAAGTTGAACCCGCAGGAACCTGCCCCTAAGCACTCAGTACTATAGTCACGTTTAGGAGGCCAATGTTGTTTCACACACCAACATTACTCAGCAAGTTAAATCGATCCCCATTTGAATTTTATTGTATTTTGTTTCATTTAGATTTAATTTGTAAGTTGTTTTGGTTTTATAATTGTATAGGAGTCGCAAACATCAGGGGTTTATATCTGGTTTCATGTTTATTCATTATTTAAGTTAAAACACACACACAAATCATTCAAGTTAACCCTAGGGATCCACAGAAATATTTCTTCCTTAAAAAAAACGTATACAGTATTGAAGTTTAGAAAACCACGGATCTAGAGCATATTTGGACTTCGTAGGGCAGCTTTACCAGTGGCCTCAACCTCTCATTTGTCCAGAATGAGGCAAATTGGGCCCATGGGTAACTCTGCCTTCCAGGTCAGCAAAGCTTGTTGACCTTCTCACCTCGTGCAGTTTAATGACGCCCATCATCAGTCCGTCACAAACGATCACGTGCTCACCCTGTGCCAGTCAGCGAGCTAAGTGCCCGGCAGGCAAGGAGGCAGATGGCAGGGTCTCTGCTACTTCAGGCCGTTTTAACACCAATGTCACCCCAATCTAACACTATATATGTGGATACACACACACACACACACACACACACACATATATATATATCCTCTTTGCAGAAGAAAGATGTCCAGTCTGCTTCCATAAAGATTTACAGCCTTGGAAGCCCTGCATGGTCACTGTGAGTTGAATTGACTTGATGGCAATGGCTTTTTTTTTTTTTTTTTTGGTTTCTATAGTTCACAAGGACTCCTGTGTGGAGCAGGCAGTTAAGTATGCAGCTGCTTAGCAAAAGGTTGGTGGTTCAAGTCCACCCAGAGATACCTCAGAAGAAAGGCTTGGCGACCTTCTGAAAGGTCAGCAATTGAAAACCCTATAGAGCACAGTTCTAATCTGTCACACACGGGCTTGTCATGGGTTGGAATTGACTCAAAGGCAACTGGTTTTGGCTTTTTATAGTTCACAAAGTGCTCCAAAGTACATCTACCCCCGGAGGTAGGAGCGTCAGGTACGGAAACTGAGGTTCCCGGAGATGAACTGACTTGTTCAAGGGCACATGGCTAATAATGTCAGAAACCAGAACTCAAGGCCCACTTTTTAGCCCTTTGCCTTTAAATGGTAGTTTCTCCCTTCTGCAACCCCGACATCATTTGCTCCATTTTCTTTCCTTCCCCACCTCCTAGGTGATGGTTAAGCACTCTGCTGCTAACTGAAAGGCTGGCAGCTTAAACCCACCCAATGGCTCCACAGGAGAAAGACCAGGTGATCTGCTTCCATAAGGATTACAGCCTAGGAAATGCTATGGGGTAGTTCTATTCTGTCACATGGGGTTGCAATGAGTCAGAGTCAACTTGACGGCACCCAACAACAACGATGACAACAATCCATCCCCCTATCTCCCACCAGGTTTCAACAGCTTTCTGATGTCTTCCCACTTCTGAGTAAGAGGATCACAAAACAGAAAAATGTGTCTTGCACTTTGTGGTCCCTTTCCTTTGTCACTGAGATGTGAGTATCCAAGGGCAAACTTAAAGTCTAGAGTATGGCCATAGATAATAACGTGATTTCAAGTCCAGAGGGGCCTCCCAGGTCATAAACACACAGTCGTGTTTATGTGTTTGAAAAAGTTACATTAAGTATCAGGGAAAATGAACACTGCGTTCCTTTGGCTTTTAATAGCGTTGCCTGGTAGTTGGGACCAAGACTGAATTCTTGCTGCATTATCCAATCTGCTGGGTCATGCTCCACTGTAAATGCCCATCTGCCAACTAGGCATAATGTCACACAGCCCCCCTCAGGGCATCTCACCAGGTCGGTTTCTTCCCAGCTTTGGCAAGTGCCAACCTGGACCCCAGGAAAGCCTTGATAAGAGTCATGGACCCTATTTCACTTGGACTTGATGTTTGCAGTGTCTGTAGTGGTAGTATGCACAATGGTCAGCCACGGCCTTGCCCTGTAACTACAGCTCAGACCATTGAGAGTGTCTGTGCAGATCATTGCCCTCTGGCTGTTTCTCTCCAATCAGCGCATCTGTTTAAAAAAGCTGAAAGTTGACACTTCCCACACACTAGCCTTGGATGGAATTTTTGTTTTCTTCTGAATAATACTTTTTATCCAGATAGCACTTTTCTCCCAAGCTTCTCACACAAGTTGATTTCTTCATTCCCATTATTAGAAGAGCAAAGGGATGAGCGGGAAGTCGATAGCTTTGCCTGGTAATAATATGCCAAGTCAGGAGTGGAATTTCCCAAGAACTATGGCATAAGCAAAGCCCTTCCATCAGAGACACAACCCTCACAGGACAGAGGGCACAAGGCATGAGGCTGTACACAGGAAATAACAGAATCATCGTCTAGTCTGGGTAGCACTGGCTGGCACAGAGTAGATGCCTGATAAACATTTGTTATATGGACAGTCAACAAAACACCGTTATGCTCACTACCTTGCTGTACCATAGCCACTCTGTGTGGTAATGTGGGCCAGATGTGGTTATTTCCAATTCGTAGAGAGAAAACTGATAGGTCAGCAAGGTGCTCAGTATCACACAGCTGAGGCCAGACAACAAGGCTTCTAACTACAAAACCCAGGCTTTTAGTATTTAGAATCAGATTAGAATCCTGATTCCATCACTGACCAGCTGTATGATTTGAGCAGGATAAATGAAAATGATAACAATGCCCACTGTTTTTAGACTTCTGATGAGAATTAGAGATCTTTTACGCACAGCTCCTGGCTCAGAAAAGAGGCCTAAGGAATGGCTATTACAATTCATATTTTATACTTAGCCACCTCCAGATATGATCCTTCTTATTAAAAAGCTTCCTATCTTCAGGCAAGGAAATGAACATTCAGAGATGTGTAAATGAAACCCTCTGGCCAAGCAGAACTCAAAAACAACATCCATACCCTACAGCAGGGGCGGGGTGCAATGGGGATATGGAGAGGGGGATATGGGCACTGCCAGTCTTCAGCCAAATAGGGCATATCCTTGGGCAACTTCCTCCTGGTCACCCCTCCCAGCCGACAGCTACCTACCCTGCAGTTTCTTCTGCGATGCACAGACCTTTCAGTGGTGGGTGGTACACTTGGATTTTACTTTAGTTCCCTTTACCCAGGGGCACCTGGGAAGACAGCCCTGGTGGCCAGACCAGCAGCATCCTTGTCACCTGTATACATTGTGTCAGAGATTAGGGGTGGGGCCCACAAGCTGTGTTTTCAAGCCCTTCAGGTGACTCTGATCTTCACTAAAGTTTGAGAACCACTGGAGTAGAGGGAGGGTAACTGACTGGGACTCAATAACTGACCAATTCTGCATTTGCCACTTACTAGTTGTGTGGCCTTGGACTAGTCACTTAATCTCTCTTAGCCTAGCAGTGAAGCTCCTAAACTGTTCATTCTTCTAGACCCCAGAATGTGGCTGCCAAGACCCCAGGCTAACATGGGGCCATGTTTCAACACCCTGGGTTCCCAAATGCATTGTTTCTCTATTGCTTCTGTAAAATGGGACAGGTCCTTAACTTGCTCAGAGGTTGTTGCATAGGATTCTAATGAGATAATGTAAAAGCACTTGGAAACTGTAAAATAATACACAATTATGAAGGGCTCCAGGAGTCCCTGGGTAGTGCAAACAGTTAAACGCTTGACTACTATCCAAGAAGTCGGTGGTTCAAACCTCCCCAGAGGTGCCTCAGAAGACAGGCCTGGCGATGTGCTTCCAAAAGGTCACAGCCTAGAAAACTCTATAGAGCAGTTCTACTCTGCAAACACTGGGTAGCCATGAGTCAGAATCAATTGGCAACTAACAACAACAATGTCTTCTTCACACCTCACTCACCTATCAACAAGCGGCTCATTTTCTTAGTCTGTTCATCCACAAGACTGACATCCCGGTGAGCTGATGAAACTGGTGGTCCCCGAGATCCATTTTAGTGAGAAGGGGTTCCAGATTTGTTCAACATTCGGTAGGAGCTGTGCTGGTGTTAGAACTCTGAAGACAGTGGGGAAACCCTGTCTGGCCTTGAGAAGCACACAGTTTAGAAGGGGGAAAAAGATGAGTATTAACTCAATTGATTTTGGACTTCTTACTGTAGAAAATTGAGATTGATAAATCTTTGTGAAAGAGATTATTTAACGCTAATCTTAATGGCTGCTGTTAATAAATTCAGATTCTTTCTACATGTTTTACAAATTTACCTAACTTGGGTCTGACAACAAGCCCAGGAAGAATTATTATTCCCATTTTGTAGCTGAGGAAATTGAGGTTCAGGGAGGCTAAATAGCTTATGCAAGGCCGGATAGCTGCCCAGCAGCAAAACCAAGAGCTAAACCTAGGTCTAGCTGTCTTTCTATTATACCCTTCCAGGTAGGACGAGAGACGGCAGGGGGAAAAAGATAGGTGGTTCTGGGCCTAAGAACAGAGCCTAGGAAGAGAGGCTCTTAATAAACTTAATAATGAACTTGTCACTTTTCTGTACATCCTCACTCATGTTTCTTTGTTCAGGTGTATCCTTCACTGCTTCCTCACCTGGCACAAAGAATCTCCTTCCCATCATATCTAAAAGTATATCCAAGAGCACAGGGAGTGTGCCTGGGTACAAATCTCAGCTCCACCACTTACTGAAGCAGCAAGCCAGCTGAGCCCCTATGTGCCTCAGTTTCATCACCTGTAAAGTGAAGAAAGTAATTCTTTCTCTGAGTTACTGTGAAGGTTGAATGATTTCCTTATGTAAAACCCTTAGCATGATGCCCACCAAGTTGTGAATGCCCAATAAATGTTGTGCATCTTATTGTGATAATTATGACTCCTACCCATAGGAGCCCAACTGTCAACAATGCTCATCCTTCACTATTCCCTAACACATCTTGCTCATGTCTTCTGCTCTGTGTTCCCTTCACCTGAACTGCCCTTCGCTCTGCATCACAGAATTTCATTTTATTCATCTAGACTTTTACTTATTGATCTCATTTGTTATAGTATACTGTTTACAGTAAGTCCTCAACATCTGTTTATTTAATTAATAATTAGATATATATTTATATAATACTATAATGGTAAATTAGAATTTATTCAAAATTCAATTAACCTTACAAAGAGCAGAATTTCTTAAAGTCTAGTGTTAGTGGATTGACTACAAGATGCTGAAGTGCTTTGTGAGTCAAAGAAAATCCAAATTATGCTACATCTAGTAAGAGCCTGGTGTGTTGTCTTAAATTCTAACCCTCTGAACAATTAGTAACTAATTTCCAAATGTATGATAATGTTCATCCTCCAACTTCTCTGCAAAAGAGGAAGTTAACTGTTACCTGTAATGATAATATCACTTTGTGTTTGGCCTTAAAATTAACAATCAGCAGGCAGGGCCAAGATGGCAGAATAGCCAGATGCTTCTTGCAATCCCTCTTACGACAAAGACCCCCCCCGCCAAAAAAAAAAAAAAAAGTGAAATGATTATATTTATGACAAGCTAGGAGCCCTGAACATCAAAGGAAAGTTAGAAAATGGACTGAGAGGCAGGGGCAGGGAGAGACAGTTCAGAACCAGAGACGAGTCACCAGACCTAAATCAACAGGGATCCCTCAGGCACCATTCCCGGGAGCAGCTGCAGTGTGCTGGTGGTAGCATTCAGCCGCAGTTTCCTCAGGAAGAAGCAGCCAGCTGCACAAACTACTCACACCTCCAGAACCAGAGAATAACGGTGCTCTCGGCAAAAGCTAAGTACTTGCACATATTTTACCATGCCCCCAGCCCCAAGCCGGTTTTGGTGGCTGTTGATTTCCCTGGGCCTGAGATAGGCCGTGTTGAGTACCTGGAGCCATCCTCCCGGCCTTGGAGTAGGAATAAATTCACAACTGGGGGGAAAGATAATTTGCCAGCTCCACTAACCTGGGGAGCTCAGGACAGAAGTGGCTCTTGTCCAAGCATAAATGGTCTGTGTACTCTACATTTCCCCCCCTGAATGGACCTGTGTGGGCCTGTTTCATGAGAATAAGTCCTTGCTGGCAGACTATGAATGTTTCAGCTGCGTGGTGAAGAGATGGGTGTTCAATATTTGACAACACTTTGCATATTCAATAGGGTCCTCACCTACTCATATCGGGGCATAAGGACTGGTGGCTCCACTCAGGTCACCCAGCCACCCTTGACAGGGGTCCAAGGATAACTGGTACCTCCCGGTCCTTACAAATAAAAGTATTAGGTGCCCATAGTCCTTTTGCAGAATTCACCCACCTGTATGCTCTAGGGAACAGGGACGTGTTTTTCTCGCAGATATTCGGGGGACAGTTCGCAGCTCCCTGCCTTGTTCAGAGCATGACCCCCTGCTGTAACCAGATATCTGTACCTACACCAATCACCCCGCCTCTCTAAGACTGTAGGACAGAGCCTGTACCAAACTGTACCAAACACTTGATGATCAGCTACCTAGACACCTGGGCTGAATTCATACAAGAAAACTGAATGGACTCCTAGACTACTATACCTGACAACATCTCTAGCCATCTGGTGACAAGACATCAGAGCTTCAAAGGTGAAAATAATCAAGCTAGCTCACTCAAGCAACCCATTTGGGCATATCAAAACAAAACAAAGCAAGAAGCTATGACACAGTAAGCACACATAAAATAAACTAAGGCAATAGCTTATAGGTGGCTCGGAGACAACAGTAAATATCAAGTTGCATAAAGAAACAGACCATGATCGCCTCAACAAGCTCTCAAAACAAAGAATCAATGGATCTTCTGGATGAAGGTGGCTTCCTATAACTACTAGATGCAGAATTCAAAGATTAATATACAGAACTCTTCAAGACATCAGGAACAAAATTAGGAAGGAGATCAGGCAACACACAGAACAAGCCAAGGAACACACAGATAAAGTAGTTGAAAAAAATTAAAAAGGTTATTCAAGAATGTACTGAAAAACTTAATAAGCTGCTAGAATCCATGGAGAGACACCAATCAGAAATTCAGAAGATTGACAATAAAATTACTGAATTAGACAAGTCAGTAGAAAGTCAGAGGAGCAGAATTGAGCAAGTGGAAGGCAGAATTGGGGGCTTGAAGATAAAGCACTTGACACCAATATATTTCAAGAAAAATCAGATAAAAGAATTAAAAAAAAATGAAGAAACCTTAAGAATCGTGTGGGACTCTCTCAAGAGAAATAACCTAAACGTGATTGGAGTACTGGAACAGGGAGGGGCAACAGAAAATACAGAGAGAATTGTTGAAGATTTGTTGGCAGAAAACTTCCCTGATATCATGAGAGATGAGATGATATCTACCTAAGATGCTCATCAAACTCCACATAAGGTAGATTCTAAAAGAAAGTCGCCAAGACATATTATAATCAAACTTGTCAAAACCAAAGATAAACAGAGAATTTTAAGAACAGCTAGGGATAAACAAAAAGTCAGCTACACAGGACAGTCAGTAAGAATAAGCTCAGACTACTCGGCAGAAACCATGCAGGCAAGAAGGCAATGGGATGACTTATATAAAAAATTGAAGGAAAAAAATTGCCAGCCAAGAATCATATATCCAGCAAAACTGTCTCTCAAATATGAAGGTGAAATTAGGACATTTCCAGATAAACAGAAGTTTAGAGATTTTGAAAAAATGAAAACAAAAACGAGAAACACTAAAGGGAATTCTCTGGTTAGAAGATCAATAATATCAGGTATCAACCCAAGACTAGAACACTGGACAGAGCAATCAGATGTCAAGGCAGACAGGGAAATCACAAAAATAAATCTAGATTTAAAAAACAGTCAAAACAGGGAAACAGCGATGTTATTACGTAAAAGAAGACAACATTAAAACAATAAAAATGTACTAAAAAATGTAGTCTAAATCTTTCATATGGAGAGGGAAACAAGGTGATATAAAGAAATAAAACTTAGGTTTAAACTTAGAAAAATAGGCATAAATATTTAAGAACCACAAAGGAGATAAGCTATCCTATTCATCAAAATAAAATACAAGAAAAAAATAAAGACTCAACAGAAACAAAATCAACAACAATGAATAAGAGGAAAAGACAATCTATACAGATAAACTATTCAGCACAAAAAATTAAGTAGGAAAAAGAAACTGTCAACAACACACAAAAAAAGACATCAAAGTGGCAGCACTAAACTCGTGTGGGTAAAAAACCCTACCCATAATTACACAGAATGTAAATGAACTAAATGGACCAATAAAGAGACAGAGAGTGGCAGAATGGATTAAAAAACACGACCCATCTATATGCTGCCTACAAGAGACACACCTTAGACTTAGAGACACAAAGTAAAACTCAAAAGATGTAAAAAATATATATATCAAGCAAACAACAATCAAAAAAGAGTAGGAGTGGCAATATTAATTTCTGACAAAATAGACTTAAAGGTTAAATCCACCACAAAGGACAAGGAAGAACACTATATAATAATTAAAGGGACAATATACCAGGAGGATATAACCATATTAAATATTTATGCACCAAACGACAGGGCTGCAAGATACATAAAACAAACTCTATCAGCATTGAAAAGTGAGATAGACAGCTCCACAATAATAGTAGGAGACTTCAGCACACCACTTTTGGTGAAGGACAGGACATCCAGAAAGAAGCTCAGTAAAGGCACAGAAGATCTAAATGCCACAATCAACCAACTTGACCTCATAGACATATACAGAACATCCCACCCAATAGCATGGAACATTCTTTAGAATAGACCACGTATTACATCATAAAGCAAGCCTTAGCAGAATCCAAAACACTGAAATGTTACAAAGCATCTTCTCTGACCATAAGGCCATAAAAGTGGAAATCAATAACAGAAAAAGCAGGGAAAAGAAATCAAAGACTTGGAAACTGAACAATACCACACTCAAAAAAGACTGGATTATAGAAGACATTAAGGATGGAATACAGAAATTCATAGAATTCAATGAGAATGAAAACACTTCCTATCAGAACATTTGGGACACAGCAAAAGCAGTGCTCAGAGGCCAATTTGTATCAATAAAGGCACACACACAAAAAGAAGAAAGGCCAAAATCAAAGAATTATCCCTACTACTTGAACAAATAGAAAGAGAGCAACAAAAGAAACCCACAGACACCAGAAGAAAACAAATAATAAAAATTAGAGCTGAACTAAATGAAATAGAAAACAGAAAAGCAATTGAAAGAATTAACAAGACCAAAAGCTGTTTTTTTTTAAAAATCGACAAAATTGATAAACCACTGGCCAAACTGACGAAAGAAAAGCAGGAGAGGAAGCAAATAACTAGAATAAGAAATGAGATGGGCGATATTATAACAGATCCAACTGAAATTAAAAGAATCATATCAGATTACTATGAAAAATTGTACTCTAACAAATTGAAAACCTAGAAGAAATGGATGAATTCCCAGAAACACACTACCTACCTAAACTAACACTAACAGAGTTAGAACAACTAAATACACCCATAACAAAAGAAGAGATTGAAAAGGTAATCAAAAAACTCCAAACAAAAAAAGCCCTGGTCCAGACGGCTTCACTGCAGAGTTCTACCAAACTTTCAGAGAAAAGTTAACACCACTACTCCTAAAGGTATTTCAGAGGATAGAAAAGGACAGACTATTCCCAAATTCATTCTATGAAGCCAGCATATCCCTGATACCAAAACCAGGTGAAGACACCATAAGAAAAGAAAATCATAGCCCTGTATCCCACATGAAAGTAGATGCAAAAATCCTCAACAAAATTCTAGCCAAAAGAATTCAACAACATATCAAAAAAATAATTCACCATGACCAAGTGGGATTCATACCAGGTATGCAGGGATGGTTCAATATTAGAAAAACAATTAATGTAATCCACCCCATATAAATAAAACAAAAGGCAAGAATCACATGATTTTATCAATTGATGCAGAAAAGGCATTTGACAAAGTTCAACACCCATTCATGATAAAAACTCTCAGCAAAATAGTAATAGAAGGAAAATTCCTCAGCATAATAAAGGGCATTTACACAAAGGGAACAGCCAATATCATCCTAAATGGAGAGTCTGAAAGCATTCCCCTTGAGATCAGGAACCAGACAAGGATGCCCTTTATCACCACTCTTACTCAACATTGTGCTGAAGGTCCTAGCCAGAGCAATTAGTCTAGATAAAGAAATAAAGGGCATCCAGATTGGCAAGGATGAAGTAAAAGTATCTCTATTTGCAGATGACATGATCTTATGCACAGAAAACCCTAAGGAATCCTCCAGAAAACTACTGAAACTAATAGAAGAGTTCAGCAGATTATTAGGTTACAAGATAAACATACAAAAATCCGTTGGATTCCTCTACACCAACAAAAAAACATTGAGAAGGAAATCAATACCATTTATAGGAGCCCCCAAGAAGGTAAAACACCTAGGAATAAATCTTACCAGAGACATGAAATACCTATACAAAAAAAAAGTACAAGACACTACTGCAAGAAACCAAGAGACCTACATAAGTGGAAAACATACTTTGCTCATGGATAAGAAGACTTAATATTGTAAAAATGTCTATTCGACCAAAAGCGATCTATAGATACAATGCAATTCTCTTCCAAATTCTAATGACAATTTTTAATGAGAAGGAGAAACAAATCACCAACTTCATATGGAAGAGAAAGAGGCCCCAGATAAGTAAAGCATTACTAAGAAAGAAGAACAAAATGGGAAGCCTCATTCTACCTGATTTTAGAACCTATTATACCACCACAGTAGTCAAAACAACCCAGTAGTGGTACAACAATGGATATAGAGACCAATGGAACGGAATTGAGAATCCAGACATAAATCTATACACATATGAGCAGCTGATATTTGACAAAGGGATATTCATCTGAAAAAAAAAATGAAACAAGACCCATAGCTCACACCATGCAAAAAAAAAAAAATGAACTCAAAATGGATCAAAGACCTAAATATAAAATGATAAATATTATGGTAGAAAAAACAGGGACAATGCTAGAAGCCCTAATACATGGCCTAAACAGTATTCAACACATTACTAACAATGCATAAGAGAAACCAGGTAACTAACACCTGTGCTCATCCAAAGACTTCACCAAAAGAGTAAAAAGATTACCTACAGACTGGGAAAAAGTTTTTAGCTATGACATTCCCGATCAGTATCTGATCTCTAAAATCTACATGATACTGCAAAAACTCGACTACAAGAAGACAAATAACCCAATTAAGAAATGGGCAAAGGATATTAACAGGCACTTCACTAAAGGAGACATTCAGGTAGATAACAGATACATGAGGAAATGCTCATGATCATTAGCCATTAAAAAAAGCCATTAGAGAAATGCAAATCAAAACTACAATGAGATTCCATCTCACTCCAACAAGGCTGGCATTAACCCAAAAAACACAAAATAATAAATGTTGGAGAGGCTGTGGAGAGACTGGAACATTTCTACACTGCTGGTGGGAATGTAAAATGGTACAACCACTTTGGAAATCAATTTGTCTCTTCCTTAAAAAACTAGAAATAGAATTACCATATGATCCAGCAATCCCACTCCTTGGAATATACGCTAGAGAAACAAGAGCCTTTACATGAAACGATATATGCACACCCATGTTCATTGTAGCACTGTTCACAATAGCAAAAAGTTGGATGCAACCCGGGTGCCCATCAATGGATGAATGGATAAATAAATTGTGGTACATTCACACAATGGAATACTAAGCATTGATAAAGAACAGTGATGAGTCCATGAAACATTTCATAACATGGAGGAATCTGGAAGGCATTATGCTGAGTGAAATTTGTCAATTGCAAAAGGACAAATACTGTGTAAAGACCACTATTAGAATAACTGGAGAAATAGTTTAAACAGAGAAGAAAATATTCTTAGATGGTTATGAGAGGGGGAGGAAGGAAGAGAGGGAGAGGGGTTTTCACTAATTAGATAGTAAAAACCCAGTAGATAAGAATTATTTTAGGTGAAGGGAAAGACAATGCAATACAGGCAAGGTGAGCACAACTGGACTAAACTAAAAGTAGTTTCCTGAATAAAAAGAGCGCTTCGAAGGCCAGCGTAGCAGGGTTGGGGGTTTGGGGGACCATGGTTTCAGGGGACATCTAAGTCAACTGGCATAATAAAATCTATTAAGAAAACATTCTGCATCCCACTTTGAAGAGTGGCGTCTGGGGTCTTAAACGTTAGCAAGCAACCATCTCAGATGCATCAATGGGTCTCAACCTACCTGGAGCAAAGGAGAATGAAGAACACCAAAGACACAAGGTAATTACGAGCCCAAGAGATAGAAAGGACCACATAAACTAGAGGCTACATCAGCCTGAGACCAGAAGAACTAGATGGTGCCTGGGTACAACCCATGACTGCCCTGACAGGGAACACAACAGAGAATCCTTGAGGGAGCAGGAGAGCAGTGGGATGCAGACCCCAAATTCTTGTAAAAAGACCAGACTTAGTGGTCTGCCTGAGACTAGAAGGACCCTGGTAGTCATGGTCCCCAGACCTTCTCTTATCCCAAGACAGGAACCATTCCCAAAGCCAACTCTTCAGACAGGGATTGGACTGGACTATGGGATAGAAAATGATACTGGTGAAGAGTGAGCTTCTTGGATCAGGTAGACTCATGAGACCATGTTGGCATTTCCTGTCTCGAAGGGAGATGAGAAGGCAGAGGGTTCAGAAGCTGGTGGAATGGACACGAAAATAGAGAGTGGAGGGAAGGAGTGTGCTGTCTCATTAGGGGGAGAGCAATTAGGAGTATATAGCAAGATGTATATAAATTTTTGTATGAGAGACTGACTTGATTTATAAACTTTCACTTAAAGCACAATAAAAATTAAAAAAAAAAAAGCAAAGGTGTCACTTTGAAGAATCAGGTGCACCTGACCCAAGCCATTTTATTTTCAATCACCTCAGATGCATGCGAAAGCTGGCCAATGACAAAGAAAGACTGAAAAAGAACTGATGTCTTTGAATTACGGTGTTGGTGTAGAATATTGACTGGACTGCCAGCAGAATGAACAAATCCCTCTTGGAAGAAATACAGCCAGAATGCTCCTTAGGAAAGTGAGAATAGCGAGACTTTGTCTTGCATACTTTGGACATGTTATTGGGGGGACCATTTCCTGGAGAAGGATATTATGCTTGGTAGAGTAAAGGGTCAGTGAAAAAATGAAGACCCTCAATGAGGTGGACTGACACAGTGGCTGCAATAATGCCTCGAACTTAGCAACAATTGTGAGGATGGCACAGGATGGGGCAGTGTTTTATTGTATTGTACAGAATTCTGATATGAGTCAGAACTGACTCAACAGCACCTAAAAACAACAACAACAAAGTCAAAAAGTTAGATTAAAAAAAAAATGAAAAAATTTGAACCCCCCTATACTGCTATTGGGAATATAAAAACGTACAGCCTCTTTGGAAAACAGTCTGGTATGACCCAGAAATCCCACTTCTTGGTATAGTCCAAAAAAACCAAACCCATTGCTGTCAAGTGACACAAACAAATGTCCACACGAAAGCTTGTACACAAACGTTCACAGTAGCCAAAAGGTGGAAACAACCCAAATGTCCATCACCTGATGAATGGATAAACAAAATGGTATTTTCATACAGTGGAATATTATTTGATCATAAAAAGGAATAAAGTACCGATGCATACCACAACATGGTTGAGCCTTGAATATATTATGCTAAGTGAGAGAAACTAGTCACAAATCAACATATATCATATGATCACATTTATATGAAGTGTCTAGAAATAGAAAGTAGATTAGTGGTTGCTTAGGGCTGGGGGTGGTGGTGTGGTGGGCAATAGCTTAAGGTTATGGCACCTCTTTTTGAGGTGATAAAAATGTTAAATTGACTGTGGTAATGGCTACACATATCTGTGAATATAGTAAAAAGCACTGACTTCTACATTTTAAATGAGTGATTGTATGATATGGAATTATATCTCAATTAAAAAAAAATTAACAATCATAATACTTGCATTTGAATTTGTACCTTTCAAAACATTCTCCCAGATGTCAACTTTCATCCTTTCAAATTCTCAGGAGCATGGGCTCAAATGACCTCAGGGACAAGACCATCAAGGTGAGTGCTGCCCCTTGGAGCACCTTCCTCAACAAGCAGGGAAGCTCCAGAAGAACAAAGCTGCAAGTCCAGGGCCTCCACACTCCTTCCAGAACAGGTGGAACCTGGCTGTGTCCTCCCCATTAAAGGAGACAGTGCCCTCTGACAGAAACACTGAGCATTCTTCTTGGCACTGACCTCCATCAGCTGAGAAGTTTCTGATACAAATGTGAAGACTGGTACCTTGTGTAACCACGAGTCAAGGAGCCCACCTTGAGGCCAGCCAGTGACGTTAGCTGAAGCAGGCCAACATCGGCTGTAACTCTGAGACCTAGTGATCATGCACACTAGGAAAGACTGACTGACTCCATTAACTCAACCAAAACACCCCAAAGTTTCCAGGTTAAGAACGTGACAAAAGGAAACCGAAGAGATAAGAAGGAAAATGAGAAATACTTTTCTCTCATGAAATCCAGGACAAAAAACATACATTAAATAATTTTAGAATAAGATTTTTACCCTCTATATGCTCATTTGGAGCACTGGTGGTGCAGTGGTTAAGAGTTTGGCTGCTAACCAAAAGGTCGCCCGTTCGAACCCTCCAGCTCCTCCTTGGAAACTGTTATTGATTGAATTGTGTCCCTCAAAAATGTATGTCAACTTGGCTAGGCCATGATTTCCATTATTGTGTGATTGTCCACCAATTTGTCATCTGATGTGATTTTCCTATGTGTTGTAAATCCTACCTCTATGATGTTAATAAGGCAGGATTAGAGGCAGTTAGGTTAATGAGGCAGGACACAATCCACAAGATTAAACTGCATCTTGAGTCAATCTCTTTTGAGATACGGAAGAGAGAAGCAAGCAGAGAGACAGAGGGACTTCATTACCACCAAGCAAGAAAATCCAGGAGTATGTGCATCCTTTGGACCCACAATCCCTGCACTGAGAAGCTCCTAGATCAGGGGGAGATTAATGGCAAGGACTTTCCTCCAGAGCTGACGGAGAAAGAAAGCCTTGCCCTGGAGCTGGCACCCTGAATTCGGGGACTTCTAACCTCCTAAACTTTGAGAGAATGAATTTCTTTTTGTTAAAGCTATCCACCTGTGGTATTTCTGTTATGGCTGTACTAGAAGACTAAGATAGAAACCCTATGGGATAGCTCCACTCTGTCCTATAGGGTTGCTATGAGTCAGAATCAACTCAACAGCAATGAGTTTTTCTTTTACATACTCGTTTAACACTATCCTTTTTTTTTTTAGTAAGTATATTAACGAATCCAGGCATGAGTAACAGAAAAGTTATAATATTGAAACAGAACCCCACAGTGCTGTATTCTTTACCTGGCTTCCTCCCCTGCAGTGTTGTCTTGCAAAATCGTTTCCTTTGCTGACCTTCTCCTCCCACCTCAGCTTTGCATTTGAATCCTGCTTTTGCTTGGAGGTTGTATGTAAACCCCATTGTGGCTACATACTATTATTAAGAATGTTGCTGACATAACTTATATGAATTCCCTACTTGTAAACCCTTTTAAAAGTAACCTGCCTGCCTGCCCTCGGTAAGCAGTCTTGGCAGCAGCAGCTCCGACTGACTCCATTTCCTCATACAATGAAATAAAGGTGCCTCTTTGTTCTCCCACCTTGTTCTCTCGTTTATTGACCAATACGAATCATGCTGAGTAACAACCTGGGGTTTCCACCTGGTAGCAATATAAAACTAGTTTAAATGTTGTGTTTATTTAGGTAACACCATGCACAACAGGATTCGACCATTGTGATCTATAGGGCTTCCATTGGCTGATTTTCAGAAGTAGATGCCAGACCTTTCTTCCTAGTCTGTCTTAGTCTGGAAGTTCCACTGAAACTTATTCAGAATCATAGCAACATGCAACCTCCCCTGACAGGTGGTGGCTGCACTTGAAGTGCTTTGGCTGAGAATCAAACCTGTGCCTCCTGCACAGAAGGTGAGAATTCTACCACCGAATTTCTGTTACTCATACCTGGATTCGTTAACACGTGTACTCACCACTGCATGGGGTTGCCATGAGTCAGGCCGGACCCAACACCAGCTAACCACAACACATTTAGGGCACACTTTACGTATGTTACCTCTTTAATTCTCCCAACAATGGTATGAGGTATTTATTGTTATCTTCATCTCTGAGATACAGAAAGGGAAGTACTAGAAGGTTATTATGTCCGAGATGGCACAACTAGTAAGTGGTAGAGGTGAGATTTGAACTTAGGCAGTTTGGCTCCAGGGTCTCTGCCAGGTTCCTCCTACCCCCACTAATTACATGGTAAACAAATATTTAAACTTGATTGGTTTCAATACATCTGCATGTCTTGGTCAGTCATTATTTAAGGCACACTCTCCCTACTGACCCACCATGCTCTATGTGCTGTGTTGAATGGTGGCCCCCCTCCCCAAGAAGGTATGTTCATGTCCTGACCCCTGGAATCTGTGACCTTATTTGGAAAAAGGGTCTTTGCAGACTTAATTAAGCATCTTGAGATGAGATCATCCTGTATTATCTGGATGGACCCTGAATCCAATGGCAATGTGCTTAAAAGAGACACACAGAAAAGGAGAAGCCCATGTGAAGATTAAGGCAGAGAATGGAACAATGCAGGCACAAACCAAGGAAGAATGCCTGGAGCCACCAGTAGCTGGAAGAGGTAAGGAATGGAATCTCCCCTGTGGCTTCTGGAAAGAGTGAAGCCTGCTGACACCTTGATTTCATACTTCTGGTCTCTAAAACTATGAGAGGATAAATTGCTGTTGTGTGAAGCCACCAGGCTTCTGGTAATTCGTTATAGCGGCCCTAGGAAGCTAATACCCTCTAATTGCATGTGATATTTGGATATTTGTGGTTCTAACAGGCAGCCAGTAAGTCAAAGCAGAGGGTCTGTATCCTCTCCCTGAACCACCACAGGACTATGGGAAATAAAACACAGCAAAACACAAGAACCACAAACCCTCCAGGGACAAATAATTTTTAAATTGTAACAAAATGCCACCCACCTGGAGTAACAGAAAACGAGCTACCTGGGAGGTGTATGAGTGCTAGAAGAGTTCTGAGGGGAACAAAACAAATCTGTAAATGGAGGCTGTGAAGCCACTGAGTAGTTCAGCTGCAGAGGTCCTATGATGGCCACCACGATGGGCAGGCAGCTGTAGAAAGTTCTGCAGGAGCCCTGGAGGCTGCCCTCTTAGAGGAGAGGCAGCAAGTGGTTCACTTTTGTTTTGTTTTTTTAAATCTTTGTGTGTGTGTGTGTGGTAAATATGTATGTAACAAAACGTTTGCCATTTCCACATTCTTCACATGTACACCTTAGTAATATTAATTGTGTTCATCATCTTGTGCAACCATCACCATTATCTGTTTCCAGCTTTTTCCATCATCTTTTAAATTTTTTTTTTTTTTTAGCAGAAACTCAGTGGTTTTTGTGAAAGTGCAAATCATTTCTTCTGGCAAAAGTGTTGGCCTCTGAACCTCCTTCCTTCCTTTTGCTTCTCCCAGTAGGACAGGACTTTGTCTCCATTTGAAAAAATGAGTTTGTTATTCTTCCCAGGGTGTGAGAAGAAACCCTTTGAAATGCCAATGTGAAGTTGATACTGAATCTGAAATCTGTTGGAATGGTTACAATCACACCATCTTTGGCCACATATATGTCTCTTTAATATATATATATATTTTTTAATCTATCCTGTACTTGTTACAAATCAAATACCAGACTGAGATCTAGGGTAGAGGGAAGGGGAGGAGAACGCTATTCAAGAGATGCTTATATTCTAAAGGAGAAGACAAATATATGCACAAGTCACATATGGGAGAACTTGACAGAGGGAAATGGGAAATGTGGGGTATGTAAGTGGCTAAACTCAAGATCCCCATTAGATACCAGTATGCAGGGGTGAAAGGAACTGCTTAAAATAAAATCTTACCCTCTCACTCTAAGCCAACATAGGAGAGTCCTCCAGGTATGAGGGCAGGTTCTGGCCAGAGAAAAGAAACTGGGAATTACACAGGAGCCCAGGAAGCAGGACCTCCATCTTTTTAACCTGTTGGAGACCTCTGTACTAGACTGGAACCTAATAAAGGACATATTTTATTTTTGTCTTGGGTGCAAATGTCCCTTCTGATGGCTGGAAGTTGGAGGATGTCTAGCTAAGGTGTGAGCTCACCAGCAAAAGACACAAATCACACCTAAGCAGTTGATGGAACGAAGTTTTCCTCACATAGAAAATAGAGCAAAATCAGTTTCCATAGTGGGTACAGGTCCCCCGTGGAAAGTGAGTCACTTTCCACAGCCAGCACAGGGTGGATGTCATGCACGAATGCCTTCAGTGCAGCAGGTGAGAGAGCCTGTTCCATCCCCTCTGGCAACAGATATGAAAACAGGGTTTGGCCAGGTGCCTGCCATATGACATTCACGCATGAGCAGAACAGAGAGAAAAGGTTTATTATGTGTCTGGAATGGGGAGGAACCAGGCTCCCAATAAGGAGAAGAAACTGGGAGAGAGAGAGGGACAGGCTTAGTTGCCAGCCTCTGTTATCAGAGGATACTCTGGGCCCAAGGCTTCTGATTAGGCAGTGTGGGAGAGAGACTGGGGAGGTCCTAGCTGAGAATGTGCTTCCAGAAAACACTGGTCTAAACTTCAACTTGAAGGGCCTCTGCCTTCTGACATAACTGCTTTGCTTGTCTCATAGCAACGTACACTTACTTCTCTCCTTGTTGTTGTTGCTGTTGCGTGTCGTCTAGTTGACCCTGACTCATAGTGATCCTACGTACAACAGACCAAAATGCTGCCATCCTCACAATTGTCACTATGTTTGAGCCCATTATTGTAGTCACTGTGTCAATCCATTTCATTGAGGGTCTCCCTTGTTTTCACTGACCCTCTACTTTACAAAGCATGATGCCCTTTTCCAGCAATTGGTCTCTTCTGATGACCTGTCCAAAGTAAGCCAGATGAAATCGTGCCTTTCTCGCTTCTAAAGAGCATTCTGGCTGTACTTCCTCCAAAACTGATTTGTTTGTTCTTCTGGCAGTTGACTACATATTTGATATTCTTTGCCAACACCACAATTCAAATACATCAATTCTTCTGTCTTTGTTTTTCTTTGTCCAGCTTTTGCATGTATATGAGGTGATTGGAAATACCACAAGCAGCCCACTCCTCTGGGTCCATGGCTCAGAAGCCATGACGACTAGAAAATGGGCTCTGGGGGTAGGGGGGATGTGATGGGCCACTTTCTGCCTGCACTTAAGGAGAGCAAGGAAAGCTTCTAGCACTGGTCCGCCTCTGTGCTTTCTGAATCCCCCAGGGGTTCTAGCCACAGCTGGAATTCGCTGGACCAAAAGGATTTTAGAATGTTCGATGGAGTCACTGCATTCCACATGCCATGATTTCTGCTTGGTGTGAGTCTATTATAGAAGCACCTAAGTAAATCTTTCTGCTAAACACAGAGTGTGATTATAAGAGGCACCAGGCTAATATGCTGATACACACCAGCTCCACAGCTATAAACTGTGCTGCTGTTCGGCTGCACGCTCACTGCTGCAGGATTGATTTTGTTGGCAAGGGGAATAATAGTATTCCCACCAGCAATTCCAGGAAGCTCTTGCAAGTAGGAAAACTTTTTAAGAGGCAAACAAGGTTATCTGTAACTATTACAAAGTGCTAGTGACAACTCTGCCCGGTGGTAACCATTGCATTTAAACATCTAGACCTCCTCCATTTGAGGAGGTCTAGATCTCTCACAGGGCTGGACTAGGGGAAAGGATTTTTTTTTTTTTTTTTTAGTGACAACTCTGCCCGGTGGTAACCATTGCATTTAAACACCTAGACCTCCTCCATTTGAGGAGGTCTAGATCTCTCACAGGGCTGGACTAGGGGAAAGGAGAGCTGCAACATGATTTTTCTTTTCATTTGTCTTTTTTTTTTTAAATAATTATTGAGTACCTTATACACCAGAAACCATTCTAGACATTGAGGACACAAAGATAAATGAGACCTGGCCTCTTTCCTTAATTCAGGTCTTCACTATCTGGGGGCAAGGAGGGGAGAGGTCCCTGGGTGCTAGTAACTGAAAGGCTGGCAGTTCAAATCCAACTAGCACTGCCATGGAAGAAAGGCCTGGCAGTCTGCTTCTAAAAGGTCATAACCTTGAAAACCCTATGAAGCACAGTTCTACTCTGACACACATGGGCTGCCATGAGTCAGAACCTATAGCAACTGGTTTTTGTCTAGGGGGAAAGAAAGAGAAGCCCACAAATAACTGAAATAACAAATACGGAAACTCACATTTGTATGGCCTTCTCCATGCTTTATTTCATTTGCTATTCATAACAAGGCTAGGAGGTACGTAGGAATATATTATTGTGACAGTGCCCATCAGCTAAAGCCACCAGGAACATACTAGTAGTCAACAAAGTAAGTTTATTACTTGCTGCAGCAAGGAAGAACATATACCATGGGGAACTGCAGGGTGCCACCAAAGGTGGGAGCCAGTAAAGAGACACCTATAGGGCTTTAGGAACCGGAGCTAGTCGTGGGATGGACTTGGTAGGAATAAACTGGGGAGATGCTGGGCCAGTCCATGGAAGAGAACACATGGGTCAATGCAGAGCCATGGCTACAACAGTTCACTTGTGGTCTTGCCTTGGGAATCATGGATCTGAACAGACAGTGTTAAAAAAGTTGACACTCAGATAGCTTGGACTGAGCATCATGGATTTGATTTGGTATAGTTTATCGATTTTGTCAAATTGTAGAGTAGCCCATTTTGAAAAATTGTGGTTTCCATTTTAATTCCCAGGACTCTCCTCCCTTGCAGCCCACAGTTAAGCTGCCAGCAGGGTCCTTTTTCTTCTTATTAATTGCTATTAACATTATTTCAATTTTTCAAGTGGAGATACTAAGAAGCAGGATTTGCCCAAAGTTTACCTCATTAGGAAGCTGCAGAAGCCCAGCCAAACCCAGGTCTCCTGGCTTTAAATGTGGCATGCAGGAAATCAGGAAACAATACCATTTATAATAGCCCCTGAAAAGATAAAATACTTAGGAATAAATCTAACCAGGGACGTAAAAGACCTATACAAAGAAAATTATGAAACACTACTGCAAGAAACCAAAAGAGACCCACATAAAAGGAAAAAAAAAAACAACAAAAAACCGTGCTCGTGGATAAGAAGATTCAACATTGTGAAAATGTCAATTCTACCCAAGCAATCTACAGATATAATGCTATTCCAATCCAAATACCAATAGCATTCTTCAACAAGAGGGAAAAACTAATCACCAACTTTATATGGAAGAGAAAGAGGTCCCAGATAAGCAAAGCATTACTGAAGAAAAAGAACAAAGTAGAAGGCCTCACACTACCTGATTTCAGAACCTACTACACAGCTATGGAAATCAAAACAGCCTGGCACTGGTACAAGGACAGACACATAAATCAATGGAACAGAATTGAGAACCCAGATGTAAATCCATCCACCTGTGGTCAGCTGATCTTTGACAAAGTACCAGTGTCCATTAAATGGGGGAAAACACAGTCTTTTTAACAAATGGTACTGGTAAAACTGGATGTCCATCTGTAAAAAAATGAAACAGGACCCATACCTCACACCATACACAAAAACTAACTCTAAATAGATCAAAGACCTAAATATGAAACATGAAATAATAAAGATCATGGGGGAACAAATAGGGACAACAATAGAGGCCCTAATATATGGCAAAAATAGTATATAAACCACAGCTAACAATGCACGAACACCAAAAGATGAACTAGATGTCTTAGCCTGAGCTTTCTAGAGAAGCAAAACCAGTGAAGCATATAAATATATAGAGAAAGAAAGATTTATATTAAGGAAATACCTCACGTGGTTGTAGAGGCTGGATTGTCCCAAATCCATGGCTCAGGATAGAGGCTTCTCCTGATTCACATAGCCGTAGGGACTGGTGAATCCAATGTAGGAAAGAAATAGTGAATTGAAACATACCTCCAAAGATATAATCCTTGTGAGGATAAGAAAGGATGGGATCTAGAGCACAGTGAAGGGATTGGCTTTTAATGGAAAAAGAAATTCCCACCAGCAGTGCATAAGAGTCCCAATCTCCTCACAACCTCTCCAACATATGTTATTTTCTCCTTTTTGTTGTTTGTTTTTGTTAGTGCCAGTATTATTTGGGTGGAATGATATTGTAGTTTTGATTTGAATTTCTCTAATGGCTAATGATAGTGAGCATTTCTTCATATGTTTGTTAGCCACCTGAATATCTTCTCTGGTGAAGTGTCTGTTCGTATCCTTTGTCCTTTTTTTAATTGGGTTATTTGTCTTTTTCTGTTGAGGTGTTAAAGGATTTTAGAGATTAGACCATTGTTGGTTATGTCTTAATCAAATTTTTTTTCCCAGTTTGTACGTTTTCTTTTTTACACTTTTGGTGAAGTCTTTTGATGAGCGTAAGTGGTACAACCAGTGTGGAAAATGATAATGAAGCCTCCTTAAAAAGTTAGAAATAGAAATACCATATAACCCAGCAATCTCACTCCTAGTAATATATCCTTGAGAAATAAAAGCCATCACATGAATAGACATATGTATACCCATGTTCATTGAAGCATCATTCACAATAGCAAAAAGATAGAAACAACCTAAATGTCCATCAACAGACAAATGAATAAACAAATTATGGTACGTACACACAATGGAATTCTACACAATGATAAAGAACAATGATGAATCTGCAAAATATCTCACAACATGGATGAATCTGGAGATCATTATGCTGAGTGAAATAAATCAATTACAAAAGGACAAATATTGTATGAGACCACTATTATAAAAACTCAAGAAAAAGTTTACACACAGAAAAAAACAATCTTTGATGGTTATGGGGTGGGAGGGTAGGGAGAGGAAATCACTAACTAGATAGTTGACAAGTGTTAGTTTGATGAAGGGAAAGACACACAATGTAGGGGAAGTCAGCACATCTTGACCAAGGCAAAGTCATAGAAGCTTCCTAGACACATCCAAACACCTTGAGGGACTGAGTTACTGGGGCCGAGGACTGGGGACCATGGTCTCAGGGTACATCTAGGTCAATTGGCATAACATAGTTCGTAAAGCAAATGTTCTACATCTGACTTTGGCGAGTAGTGTCTGGGTCTTAAAAGCTTGTGAGCAGTCATCTGAGCTACATCTATTGGTCCCATCCTGTCCAGAGCAAAAGAGAATGAAGAAAATCAAAGACACAAGGAAATATTAGTCCAAAGGACTAATGGGCCACATGAACCACTGCCTCCACCAGCCTGAGCCCAAAGGGGCTAGATGGTACCTGGCTTCTACCACCAATCGCTCTGACAGGGATCACAATAGAGGGTTCTGGACAGAGCAGCAGAAAAATGTAGAACAAAATTCAGATTCACAGAAAAGATCAGACTTACTGGTCTGACAGTGACTGGAGGAATTCCCAAGACTATGGCCCCCAGATGCCCTGCTAACTCAGAACTAAAGTCACTCCTGACGTCCACCTTTCAGGCAAGGATTAGACAGGCCTATAAAACAAAAATTGGTGGTGCAGTGTTTAAGTGTTCAGCTGCTGACTGAGCTCCTGGTATTTGAATCCACCAGCTGCTGCTTGGAAAGTCTGTTGGGCAGTTCTACTCTGTCCTATAGGGTCACTATAAGTCAGAATGGACTCGACAGCAATGTCATTTATAAAACAAAACAGAACATGTTTCTTATTTCAATCAAGTATACAAGACTAAATGAGCCTCACCTGCCTAATAGCGAAGACCAGCAAGCAGCAAGGGACTAATGGACAGGGGGGACTAGGATGGAAAGAGGGAGAGTGCTGACACATTGCAGGGATTGCAAACAATTTGTGTATAAATTTTTGAACGAGAAACTAATTTGTACTGTAAACTTGCACCTAAAGCACACAAACACACAAATGTGGCACACAAATAAATTCCCTTGGCACGAGCAATCTGTTCTAACTATGACTTTCCTCTTACTTTATACTTATTTACATATCTTTCGTCCTTATATTCCCAACTGTATGAGTGGCAACTTGACATGTAAACTTGTAGTACAGTGAATGAGAATATTGTCTTTGAATACAGATTGCCCAGCCTCAAAACCTGGATCAACTTTTATTGGCTGAGTGGCCATAGGAGGGTTTCCAACTTCTCTGTACCCTGGTATTTCCTCAACTGTGGTCTCCAGACCAGCAGCATCCTTGTCACCTGGAAACATTGTGTCAGAAACTGGGGCTGGGACCCACAACCGGTGTTTTCAAGCCCTCCAGGTGACTCTGGTCCTCACTGAAGTTTGAGAGGCACTGGTGGGTGTGGAGGAAAGAATAACTGACTGGGACTCATCAAGTTGACTCCGGCAACGCTTTAGTTGTGTGACCTTGGACTAGTCCATTAACCTCTCTTAGCCTAGGACTGAAGCCCCTAAACAGTCCATTCTCCTAGACCCAGAATGTGACTGCAAAGACCCTAGGCTAACACGGGACCATGTTTCAACATCCTGGGCTCCCAAATGTACTATTTCTCTATTGCTCCCATAAAATGGGAGAATTACTTAACTTACTCAGAGGTTGCTGCATACAGTTCTAATGAGGTAATGTAAAAGCACTTGGAAACTGTAAAATAATACATAATTATGAAGTGCTCCAAATATGTCTGATGAAAGATTAGATGAAGAGGTAAAGTATCATGTATGTAACAAATACACTTTTGGGAAACTCAAACTGGAGAGCTGTCTCTTTACAAAAAGTCATTTGTTATTAGTAAAGCATCTAAGTTTCCTTACCAGCTACAGATTTTTTTTTCTACCAGAAGTAAGTATCTGATCATGTTTGCTTAATAAAGAGCGAGAATGTTTTATTTTATGTTATCAGTAAGAATAATAACTATGCAGGTAAAATGCCTACTTGATTCCAGGAGGAAAATAGATTTTACATGAATATTTCACCACTCTTTAAACTGTTGTTACACAGTTGAGAATTTGCTGAGACACCGAAGGTTGACTGAGGCAGCCATTCTTAACATCTGGCCCCTGTAACTACACTGGATATCTATGTATGGAGCTATTTATCTGGCTGTCAACACACTTACCAGCTGGTACTGCCTGTAATTAAGCAAGCCTGAATATGACTCAGTCACTCCCACCTCGATCAAGAAATATTAATTGAGAAAGATGGTGAGAGTTTTATTTTTGTCTGTATGTTCAGTAAATCCAATAATTTTTAAAACAACTACTACTGACTGCCTACTAAGTTGCGGATACAGTAGTCTAACCAAGACCTTCTACACACCCGTCTATTGCCACAAAACTACCTACACAAATCCAAAATACGTGCCTCCCACACAAACCATGCCTCTGACACTAGAAAACAATTTTCAGACATAGTCATCCTATATAACCTCAACTAACAACCTAAATCTAATCATTCCAACAGAAGCAGAATATTGTGGTAAAAATCTCCTTGAAATGATTAACGGAAGAGTTGGATTCTTGTCTCAAGACTGCTACTAACCAGCTCTAACATTCCTCATCCATTTGACCTCTGAGCCTTATTTCCATTATCTGTAAAATGTGAATTTTGAGATACCTTATGAAGCCTTTTTTTCTAACATTCTGTTGGCCCAGGTGACACTGCTCCTATGTCACTGTTTTGTGTGCTTTTTTGCCCTTTCTCCTTTTCCCTTCAGTTATGCTAGAGGTAAACCTCTTGAAGGTACACACTGCAGATCATGCTGCTTTTGAAATGTCCTCCACAGGACGGAGCCTCAGGGCACACTCACTATATTGCTGACACCTGGCCAACTGACTCTGTCCACGTTTAACAAACCCAGGAAACTGACCTTTACTCCTGCTAAGCATTCTGTGTTGCCTTAAGCTGATTCCAAGCGTTTGTGTGGAAAGACCCTAAGAATTCTGCCGCCGCCATTTTCAATGAAAAGCAACCTACTCACAGATGAACTTGTCCTTAAGTGAGAGAGAAACAAAGAGGAAAAGCTGTGCTGAGCCTCACCTCAGACAAGCATCTCATTGCTGATCAGCAGTACTGCTTGTTCGTGGGGTCACTGGAGTAAAAACGTGCCTCTGTGTGGAGTTGAAGCATGACTTCCCCAGAAGCTTTCATGTAGCCCTTTCACCCCTCATGAGGAAACTGAGGCCCAGGGATGGGAAGTGATTTGCCAAGCTCATCTATCTGGTTAAGGACACAGTATTTAAAATCTATGTACCCTTCTGTTCACCTCCTGTTACCCTGTTGTTGTTGGGTATCTTTGAATCTATTCTGAATCATAGTGACCTCATGTGACAGAGTAGAGCTGTTATGCAGGGTTTTCCTGGCTGCAATCTTTACAGAAGCAGATCACCATGTCTTTCTTGCACAGAGCTGCTGGGTGGATTCGAACCGCCAGCCTTTCGTTTAGCAGCCAAATGTTTACCCATTGCACCACCAAGGCTCCTTCCTGGTACTCTTGGAGCTCGAATTCCACATACAGAGAGAAGATACGGAAATACCCGGCGCTGCAGGCAAGGACAGCTGTTTAAAGAGATTTACTCAGAGATACCTGTGCTAGGAAACCTGAGTCATGTTACAAGGTTGACAGCAGAGAGAAATTATCAGAAGCAAACAGAGTGAGCTTTGCCAGGGACAAGAGCATGGAGAATACTCAGGGAGAACTGCCCAAATATAATACGCTGCAGAAATACTATCCACAATAGAATATTCTCACTCATTGTGTGCACATACAGCAGAGAAATATTATAGTCTTAGGGGCCCAGAAGCTGAACATGAGTCAGCAGCATGGTGAGATTGTTCAATACAGCATGAGTGGAATCCGGAAGCAGACAGAGCTGTAGAACACTATACTCAGCACATTTGAGTGCTCTCACTCTCTTTTATTATGTTCTAATTGTATCTTGTGTCTAAGTCCTGTCTCCCCAGTGAGATTAAAAGTTCCCAAAGGACAGGGGCTAGGTTTGATTCTTTCCTTGTATCTTTTTGCTACTAGCAAGAAAATATACGTTGAGAGAGAGAGAAAGAGAGACGGTTTGGAATCTTAGGAGAGTGCTCCTGGTGGTATGGGATTCTATAATTTCAGAAGAAATTTTGCTTTAAAGACATGGGAGTAGGACAATGGGATGTGAAACCAAAATTAAAAGAGCTGGTTTGACATAAGCCTACACAGAGATGACTGATGGGATGAACAATGGCAATGGTAGCTACCATTTCCTGAGCACCCGTCATGCTGCTGGCATTGAACTGAGCATCATTGTCTCTAATGCTTACAATTACCCTGCCAGGTACGCGTTAGTAGTCCCATCTCAAAGTTAAGGACACTAAGACTAACAGAGCTTAAATAACTTGCTTGTGATCATCAAACTAGAAACACTGGTGGCATAGTGGTTAAGTGCTACAGCTGCTAACCAAGAGGTCGGCAGTTCAAATCCACCAGGTGCTCCTTGGAAACTCTACGGGGCAGTTCTACTCTGTCCTATAGGGTCGCTATGAATTGGAATTGACTCGACGGCAGTGGGTTTGGGTTTTTGGTGATCATCAAAGTAAGTGACTGAGCTAGAATTAGAGCCCGCAGGTAGCTGACCCTGAACCCTAAATCCTTTCTTCAGGCCTAGATGCGATGCAGAGAATGGAGAACATCTGTGTCCTGTCTCTGCTGGTTCCAAGAAACAGACCTTTCCCAGCAGGAGGGTTTTCTACCACGTGGGAATAGTATCTTTCCAGCCGGGAGGATGGCCATGGAGAATATCACCAGCCCAGGCTTGCAGCTGTAGAGACTGACATGTGGGCACCTGGGGTCAAGTGCATAGCAGACCACTGTGGCTGGGGCTCAGGGGACTCTGCCTGAAGTCCTAGATGTGCAGAAAGATGCAGGCCCCCGTCTGCTCTGGAGAGAGTCCAATCCACCTCTGTTGTATCCTGTCCGTGTTGCTTTGGCCAACTGATCCTGGTGCTGTCTGTGAGAGAGCTCAGTCACTGTCCTTCTTGTCATAGTGAAATAAGAGACCTGAAAGCAAGCTCCCCCACTATAAGCTGCAGAGCAAAAGAAGCGAGAAAATTTCCCTGCTACAGCAAAAAGAGTGGAAGGAGATATGACAAAGTGTTAAGCATTAGAGGTTATTTTTTTCACTTTTCCCTTTATACTTCTTTAAATTGTTTAGGCTTTCAACATAAAAATACACCTCTTTCATAACTAGACAAAATATTACAAAAATTTAAAAACAAAGGCCACAAGAGGGTTTTAGGAAAATACAGAAAGCTATTATTTTTGTTCAGTTATGACCTTTTCTGGAGCTCTGGTGGCACAGTGATCAAGAGTTCGGCTACTAACCAAAAGGTCAGCAGTTCAGATCCACCAGGGACTCCTTGGAAACCCTACAGGGTAGTTCTACTCAGTCCTATAGGGTTGCTATGAGTCAGAATCGACTCAACGGCAACAGTTTGGTTTGTTTGGGTTTATGACCTTTACTAGTGCTCCCCACTGTTGAATAACCCCCATAATTTAATTCCATTCTTGTGATCTGAGACATCTTCTTCCCATGTCATAAATTAAACCAACAAGCAAACAAAGTTTTTAAAAAATGTCAACAAAGTACACAGGCTATAAAGTTGACCAACATAGCAGCAGTTTTTGGAATACAAAAGCAGGCAGTAAACAAACTGCTGGCCAAAGAGAGAGCATGTCACGCAAATTGCTCCCCCAAGGAATTTGAACCAGCTGGCCAAACCTCAGTGCACTGGTGACAGCAGCCTGGGATTCCATTTGACTCTGGAGCCAGAAGTTCCCAGGGCAGAAATGTCCACCTCTGTAATGTCAACAGTCTCTGGGTGACACAAATGGTTAAGCCCTCGGTGACTAACTGAAAGGTTAGCAGTTTGTATCCCCCCCAGAGGTGCCTCAGAAGAAAGGCCTGGAGACATACTTCCAAAAAATCAGAAGCCCTATTGAGCACAGTTGTATTCTGACACACCAGGTTGAGGTGAGTCAGAATCAACTCGACGGCAACTGACATACTATCAACCCAAAGCAGAAAACAACTCTCCAGAGAATGAGAGACATAAGAGAGTTTAGGCTTCCTTCGTTTTCCTCAGTTTGTGGTTATATTCTGGTCTCAGAAGAAGCACCCTTTCAAATAGAACTGACTTCTGACTCCACTATACCAAGAGCTCAAAATGCCCCGGAAGATGTTTTAGACAAATGTAATAGGTGCCCCTAGGTGCCCCTCAGAACCAGCAGGTCTGAGGCGAGAGAGATGAAGCAACACCTTGGTTTGTTCTCTGCTGTGGAGAGATTCTGGGCCATAAAATTGCAGAGAATTGTCACTGGACTGGGTCTTAGAGCAGATCTTAACCAACTTTATTTCATAGGAATCAACAAGGGATCTTTTTTTCTTTTTTAATTGTGCTCTAAACTTATACACACATTGTTATGTGACCCTAGTTGGTCTCTCTACAATGTGACAGCACACTCCTCTCTGCCCTGTATTTCCCATGTCCGTTCAACCCACTCCTGTCCCCCTCTGACTTCTCATCTCACCTCCAAACAGGAGCTACCCACGTAGTCTCATGTGTCTACTTGAGCTAAGAAGCATACTCCACAAGTATCATTTTACGTCTTATAGTCCGGTCTAATCTTTGTCTGAAGAGTTGGCTTTGGGAATGGTTTTAGCTTTGGGCTAATAGAGAGTTCAGGGGCCATGACCTCTGGGGTGCATCCAGTGTCAGTCAGGCCATTTCAACAAGGGATCTTAAAATGCGTTTCTGTCAGGCCTCCAAAAAAAAAAAAAAAGATGACGTTAATGCTGCTGGTCTGAGGACCACATTTTGAGTAGCAAGGTACCAGAAATCATCAAGCCCCAAATGACAAATAAGCTTCTTCTTCAGCATCGATCAAGATAGATTAATTGTGGAGTTGGAGCCCTGATTTGAGAAAGATTGTGAAGCAGCTCCAGAGTTTGGAGAGAAAGTTCTATAATCAGTTAACGATGTCAGCTGCTGTGACAGAAATACCACAGGTAGGTGGCTTTAACAAACAGAAATTTATTTTCTCATAGTTTAAGAGGATAGAAGTCTGAATTCAGAAAACCAGCTCTAGGGGAAGTCTTTTTCTCTCTGTTGGCTCTATTGGTGAAGGTCCTTGTCCCTTTTCAACTTCTGTTTCTTGGTTCCTTGGAGACCTCATGTGGCATGGCATCTATCTTCCCCTATTTCTGCTCTTTTATATAAAAAAAGAGATTGACTTAAGACACACCCTACACTAATACTGTCTCATTAACATAAGAAAACCCATTCCCAAATGAAATAATAACCACAGGTACAGGGGTTACAATTTATAACACATATTTTGGGGGGACACAATTCAATCTATAATATTAGCAATGGGTGAAACGGGGCTGCATTTCAGTATTGTTATTTCCAAACTTCATTAGCAGAATAATTGACTCAGATATTTTTGTGGCAATAAATACAGTTCTATCAGGTATCTTCTGGAAGGATTAGTAGCTAACTGGAGGAGCTGCAGTGTGATGAAAAGAGCACTTTTCTTGGTGTCCTGGATATGATTCCCAGGTCATCTTTCTGAACCTCTCTGAGCCTCAGTTTCCTCTTCTGTAAAATGGGAATAATAAAATCTACTTGATAAAGTGTTAGGGAGATTCAATTTAATTAAAGACTTTAAACTCCATAGAGCTACACAAATAAAGTTATTATTTTATAGCCTGTGATTTATTGAGTGACAGTTCAGTGTGCCCAGGAGGAGAGGGACAAATATGGAAATTATGCTATACAATATGATTTTCACAGTCTAGTCAGAGAGATGGAGCATGTACAGGGAAAAGCCTTTAAAGATGTTGCTACATGAAAAGAATATGGTATGAACTAGCTATTCAATTGCTAAAGAGATTCAAAGAAACAGCAAGCTGGGGTTGGGTGTAAATAATTGGTGGAGACTTGCAGAAGATTAGTATCGACATAGGACGTGGGAAAAGTGAGTTAGGTGAATTGATGGACAGGATGAACACGTTGCTTAAGCCATCTATGTACTCTTTTCTCATCTAAAAAATGGAGATTAAAACAGACAAACAAAAGACCTCACAAGGCTCTTTGCACGATATCTTGCACACAGTAAGCGCTCACTGCTTGAATTGTTTAACCCTGTTTTATTTACTTGAATGGGTAATATAAACCAGTGAATCAAAAAACCAAACTGATATGTTAAAGTATACATTGAAAAGTCCTGCTGTCACCCTTTTCCCTTCCAGCGAATTCTCCCTTCCCACGTGGTGTTTCTTTATGTAGATACACGCAAATGCAAATACATATTGTTATTCCCCTTCCCCTCTTTCAAACACAAAAGATAGCATACTATATATGCTGCTCTGTAACCGAGCTTTTCACTTTTTTCTATTCATACGAGTAATTAGAGGTTGTATAATATGCATTTATGTCCTCTTCTTTGCCCTTTGTTTCCAGCCTATTCCTGCTTGTTTATTTTTCCATATCAACTTTAGAACTAAAGAGCCCAATTCCGGGAAAGGAGGTGGGGGGAATCTTTGTTATCATGTTTATTAGGATTTCATTAAATTTATAAACCAAGGAGAAGTAACCTCCTTGCAATGCTCAATCTTTCCATACAAGGACGTGGTTTGCCTTTCCATTTGTTGAGCTCTGCTTTGTGTTGTGAATTATTAAACAAGGAATGTACACTTCACACTGAGTAATTGCCAGGTAAAAAGGCACAGCAACAAAAGCTAACAAGGTATGAAGGCAAAGAGCAAACGCATTCATCTGTCCAAAAGTCAAAGAGCCCTAACTCTGAACACCGGCAACGTGGTGAGAGGCAAGAGTAACTCAGGGAGGAAAAAGTGGGAGATAAAAGGTACTTGGGCTTAACACTTTACATTGGTTGTCTCATTGAATCCTCATTTCATAAATCATTGCTAATAATAGGAAGGAAACCCTGGTGGCGTAGTGGTTAAGAGCTACGGCTGCTAACCAAAAGGTCGGCAGTTTGAATCCACCAGGTGCTCCTTGGAAACTCTATGGGGCAGTTCTACTCTGTCCTATAGGGCCGCTATGAGTTGGAATGGACTGGATGGCGATGAGTTTGGTTTGTTTTTTTTTAAATAATAGTAAGACCTGCCCCTTAGAATTATTGTACTCATGAGATAACATATGCAAAGCACTTAGCATAGAGCTTGCCAAGTAGATAGAGCTCGGCAAATGCTAAAGATTATGATACAATGACAATACAGGAAAAGAAGGAAGAGGAGAGGGAAAAATCGAGACTCTGACATGTGAAATAATTTGCCAAAGGATTTGCAGATCCATAACTGAATCCCAGTTCAGCCCGTTTCTCAAGCCCATGCTCTTTGCACTGGACCATTTTGCTTCTGGGAGAGGTCTTTTAACTCTGTTTAGTAAGTGTTTATTAAATATCTGCTACAAACAACTTGAATATTATGTTCTGTTCCAGAAGTCACATTGGTCAAGGCTCATTCATTTGTAAACAACAGAAACAAATGTGACCTATCTTAAGTATACAAAGGATAAAGGAAGTATTTATCAGCTCATGTAACCAATTATGGAAAGGGCTGCTGTAAGGCTGGCCTCAGGTATTGGTAGATCCAGGAATATGGATGCTGTTAGGTTCATTTTTTTCTTCTCTCTCTCTTCTTGCCCTAATTGCTCTTTCACTTCTTTACCCCTTCTCTCATCTCTGCTTCTTTGTGCGTCTTGTTTTCAGGATGACTGTCGCTGCGAGACCAGGCTCACCTCCTTGCTCCAGGCTTACATCCTCAAATCCAGCTCTTCCCTGTGCTCTAGTTAAATAAAAAAAGAAAGAAAGAAACACCCCAGAAAAGTTCTCTGATTGGCTAGGCTTGGGCCACAGCCTCACCACTCTGGCCAGGGGGTGGTGCATAGTGATTGGCAGCCCCCACTATACTCACAGCAGTGAAGTGGAGGAGGAGAAGTTGTCTCATTTAGAGAGGGGCTATTCCCAAAAATGTTCAAGTTTTGGGCAAAGAGAACAACTGACAGTGACATAAGTAACTATAGAACAGCCACTCAATGTCCTATCATGCAGCTATTTAAAAGTATGTTTTAATTTTAATATGATGTAGCAACATGGGAAATGTTTATGCCATGACAATAGATTAAGAAAAGCAGAATAGCCAATTGTATGAACACAGCTGTGGAAAAGTATAAAAGCTAAAAAAAAAAAAGCCTATGCATAAAGGAAAAAGTGGGTTGCGGGGGGAAACTCCCTCAAATGTGCACATTGTTTGTCTTTGGGTGGTATGACAATTAGTGATTTTTCTCCCATCTACTTTCTTTGTTTTATTAGTGTTTTTTCTGTTGTGGTAGTGGCTTATATTTGGCATCAAACCTTTTTTCTTCTTTTAAAATTTTTTTTTCAAAGTAATATATTTAGAATCTTTACATACCTAGAAAGGAGCCCTGGTGGCTCAGCTGCTAACCTAAAGGTTGTTGGTTCAAATCCATCCTGTGGCTCCATGAGAGAAAAGACCTAGCGATATGCTCTTGTAAAGACTATAGCCTAGTAAAACCTATGGGGCAGGTCTACTCTGTCATATAAGGTCACTATGAGTCTAATCTGGATCGCTGGTGTCACAGTGGTTAAGAGCTACAGCTGCTAACCAAAAGTTGGCAGTTCCAAACCACCAGTCACTCCTTGGGAACCTATGTGGTAGTTCTACTCTGTCCTGTAGGGTCACTATAAATCAGAATCGACTCTACGGTAACGGGATGAGTCGAATCTACTCGAAGGCACACAACGATAACACGAGGTATATCTAAGAAATGCCTTCTACCCTCTCAGTTGATGGATACCTGAAGTAAAAAAACAAGAAAATTCTAGATTGAAAGTGTCCTAGAGTAAAACTTTCAGGCTCTGCTGGAATAAAACAAAAGGATTTATTGAAAACTCAAAAACATTCTAATAGGAAGATGTGAGGTCTAAGCCCATGAAACCCAAAAATCCAAGGGGTGGTTGCTTCTCGGGGACAGACATAGGGTGGAAACCAGGAACTAAGTGACAATATTCTGACTGGAAGTTGCAAGATTGGAGAGGTCTCAGAGGGAAGGGGTTTTGGGGTGGGTTTTACAGTGATTGTTGGAAACACAGATGTAGGCTCTTTGGATTGATTGGTTTGAATATGTGACTAAAGCAGTTTTACAGGGTGATTACAAAGTGATTATCTTAAACATTTCCTGAGGGCTGCCAAGGGGATGTCTGATAAGGAACTTGTGTCTAGACCCTCCCTTAAGCCAAACCCAAACCAAACCCACTGCCTTCGAGTCGATTCTGACTCAAAGCAACCCTGTAGGACAGAGTAGAACTGCACCATAGAGTTTCTAAGGAGTGGTGGCGGATTCGAATGCCAGCCTCTTGGTTAGCAGCGGTAGCACTTAACCACACCTCCAGGGTTTCCAGACCCTCCCTTAAGAACATTAAAAATGTTTCTTTTGTTATGTTTGCCTAAGGCTTTGACAATTGCAGGGGAAATCCTTTGTTATGCACTTAAGTCTGCTGGAGCCAGGATCTTCCCTCAGCTCAAAGAGAAAACAGTTTCTTAGTCCCAGGCTTTTAACTTTGTACCAGGGTTACTGATTATTAAAGAAGTTAGCTTTAGTCAAGATGGGGTCTGAACTCTGGCCCAGGCCAGCCATTTTACTTTAGTCAAGCGCCTTGATTTTAGGGTTCCTGGGTAAACTTGTTCTCCGACAATCACATTCCTGATCCTGACTCTTACTTGCTTAAGAGCAAAAGCCAAGTTGGTTAAACAAGATAATTGCTAGAGCCAGGGTCTCTTGGTTCCACCTAGCCAGAGGTCCAAGCCCGTAAGCATATGAATGAGAAGAAGTCAAAGCTGCAGTCTCAGGAATGCAGTAGCAGGAGCTTGTAACAAAATGGAGTCAGGTCTGCTCCTAGGCCAGCCACCCCATATATGCCAGGCAACTCTGTTCTGAAGCTCCTATTCAAGTTACTGAAGGAATTCCTCCACTGATAACCAGAATCCAGTATTGCTATTAAGAAGTCCAGTGCCATTCTGGATTTTGGGACCCACACATTTCCTCTCTTTAGAAGCTCGTCATAGTTTCCTGGTGTTGCTATTAACACAAATACCACCGACGAGTGGCTTTAAAGAACAGAGACTTATTTTCTCACAGTTCAGCAAGCTAGAGGTCTGAATTCAGGAAGTGGATGTAGAAGGAGGTCCTTTGTCCATTTCAGCTTTTAGTAGGTGACAGCAATCCTTGGAGCTCCTGGCCTTGTAGGTGCATCTGTCTCCTTTGTTTGTCTTTCTCTTCCCACGTTGCTCTGGAAGTATCTACACATCTGTTCTGCTCTTTCTATAACCCTAAAGTGATCAGGTTTAGGACACACTTTACACTGATTTGACCTCATTAACATAACAGAGAAAGGCTTATTTCTAAACAGGATCACATCCACCAGTATAACGGTTAGGATTCCAACACATATTTTGGGGGGAACAACATTTGTCCGTAACACTTCTCTTTATCTCTGATGTTCTGAAATTTTTAAACTATGTGTCTTATTACTATTATTTATGTTGGGCACTTGGTGGGCCTAGTCAAACTGGGAATGCATGGCCTTCAGTTCTGGGAAATTCCTGTATTTCTTAGATAATCCCTTCCTTCCATTTTCTTTGCTCTCTCCTCTGAAAATCTTATGATGATAAGAGACATTTTGGGTTGGTCCTGTAAGTTTACTTATTTTTTTTCTGTTATTGTCCATCTCTTTCACTTTTTACAATTATTATTTTTTTCTTCTTTAATTAACTTTTATTAAGCTTCAAGTGAACGTTTACAAATCCAATTAGTCTGTCACATATAAGTTTACATACATCTTACTCCCTACTCCCACTTGCTCTCCCCCTAATGAGTCAGCCCTTTCAGTCTCTCCTTTCGTGACAATTTTGCCAGCTTCCCTCTCTCTCTATCTTCCCATCCCCCCTCCAGACAGGAGTTGCCAACACACTCTCAAGTGTCCACCTGATTTAATTAGCTCACTCTTCATCAGCATCTCTCTCCCACCCGCTGACCAGTCCCTTTCATGTCTGATGAGTTGTCTTCGGGGATGGTTCCTGTCCTGGGCCGACAGAAGGTCTGGGGACCATGGCTGCCGGGATTCCTCTAGTCTCAGTCAGACCATTAAGTATGGTCTTTTTATGAGAATTTGGGGTCTGCATCCCACTGATCTCCTGCTCCCTCAGGGGTCCTCTGTTGTGCTCCCTGTCAGGGCAGTCATTGATTGTGGCTGGGCACCAACTAGTTCTTCTGGTCTCAGGATGATGTAGGTCTCTGGTTCATGTGGCCCTTTCTGTCTCTTGGGCTCTTAGTTGTCGTGTGACCTTGGTGTTCTTCATTTTCCTTTGCTCCAGGTGGGTTGAGACCAATTGATGCATCTTAGATGGCCGCTTGGTAGCATTTAAGACCCCAGACGCCACATTTCAAAGTGGGATGCAGAATGATTTCATAATAGAATTATTTTGCCAATTAACTTAGAAGTCCCCTCAAACCATGTTCCCCAGACCCCCGCCCCTGCTCCGCTGACCTTTGAAACATTCATTTTATCCTGGAAACTTCTTTGCTTTTGGTCCAGTCCAATTGAGCTGACCTTCCATGTATTGAGTGTTGTCTTTCCCTTCACCTAAAGCAGTTCTTATCTACTGATTAATCAATAAAAAACCCTCTCCCTCCCTCCCTCCCTCCCCCCTTCATAACCACAAAAGTATGTGTTCTTCTCAGTTTTTACTCTTTCTCAAGATCTTATAATAGTGGTCTTATACAATATTTGTCCTTTTGCCTCTGAGTAATTTCACTCAGCATAATGCCTTCCAGGTTCCTCCATGTTATGAAATGTTTCAGAGATTCGTCACTGTTCTTTATCGATGCGTAGTATTCCATTGTGTGAATATACCACAATTTATTTACCCATTCATCTGTTGACGGACACCTTGGTTACTTCCAGCTTTTTGCTATTGTAAACAGAGCTGCAATAAACATGGGTGTGCATATATCTGTTTGTGTGAAGGCTCTTGTATCTCTAGGGTATATTCCGAGGAGTGGGATTTCTGGGTTGTATGGTAGTTCTATTTCTAACTGTTTAAGATAACGCCAGATAGATTTCCAAAGTGGTTGTACCATTTTACATTCCCACCAGCAGTGTATGAGAGTTCCAATCTCTCCGCAGCCTCTCCAACATTTATTATTTTGTGTTTTTTGGATTAATGCCAGCCTTGTTGGTGTGAGATGGAATCTCATCGTAGTTTTAATTTGCGTTTCTCTAATGGCTAATGATCGAGAGCATTTTCTCATGTATCTGTTGGCTGCCTGAATATCTTCTTTAGTGAAATGTGTGTTCATATCCTTTGCCCACTTCTTGATTGGGTTGTTTGGCTTTTTGTGGTTGAGTTTTGACAGAATCATGTAGATTTTAGAGATCAGGCGCTGGTCGGAGATGTCATAGCTGAAAATTCTTTCCCAGTCTGTAGGTGGTCTTTTTACTCTTTTGGTGAAGTCTTTAGATGAGCATAGGTGTTTGATTTTTAGGAGCTCCCAGTTATCTGGTTTCTCTTCATCATTTTTGGTAATGTTTTGTATTCTGTTTATGCCTTGTATTAGGGCTCCTAGGGTTGTCCCTATTTTTCTTCCATGATCTTTATCGTTTTAGTCTTTATGTTTAGGTCTTTGATCCACTTGGAGTTAGTTTTTGTGCATGGTGTGAGGTATGGGTCCTGTTTCATTCTTTTGCAAATGGATATCCAGTTATGCCAGCACCATTTGTTAAAAAGACTATCTTTTCCCCAATTAACTGACACTGGTCCTTTGTCAAATATCAGCTGCTCATACTTGGATGGATTTATATCTGGGTTCTCAATTCTGTTCCATTGGTCTATGTGCCTGTTGTTGTACCAGTACCAGGCTGTTTTGACTACTGTGGCTGTATAATAGCTTCTGAAATCAGGTAGAGTGAGGCCTCCCACTTTCTTCTTTTTCAGTAATGCTTTGCTTACCTGGGGCTTCTTTTCCTTCCATATGAACTTGGTGATTTGTTTCTCTATCCCCTTAAAATATGACATTGGAATTTGGATCGGAAGTGTGTTATATGTATAGATGGCTTTTGGTAGAATAGACATTTTTACTATGTTCAGTCTTCCTATCCATGAGCAAGGTATGTTTTTCCACTTAAGTATGTCCTTTTGAATTTCTTGTAGTAGAGCTTTGTAGTTTTCTTTGTATAGGTCTTTTACATCCTTGGTAAGATTTATTCCTAAGTATTTTATCTTCTTGGGGGCTACTGTGGATGGTATTGATTTGGTTATTTCCTCTTCGGTGTTCTTTTTGTTGATGTAGAGGAATCCAAGTGATTTTTGTATGTTTATTTTATAACCTGAGACTCTGCCAAACTCTTCTATTAGTTTCAGTAGTTTTCTGGAGGATTCCTTAGGGTTTTCTGTGTATAAGATCATGTCATCTGCAAATAGTGATAGCTTTACTTCCTCCTTGCCAATCCGGATACCCTTTATTTCTTTGTCTAGCCTAATTGCCCTGGCTAGGACTTCAAGCACGATGTTGAATAAGAGTGTTGATAAAGGGCATCCTTGTCTGGCTCCCGTTCTCAAGGGAAATGCTTTCAGGTTCTCTCCATTTAGAGTGATATTGGCTGTTGGCTTTGCATAGATGCCCTTTATTATGTTGAGGAATTTTCCTTCAATTCCTATTTTGGTAAGAGTTTTTATCATAAATGGGTGTTGGACTTTGTCAAATGCCTTTTCTGCATCAATTGATAAGATCATGTGGTTTTTGTCTTTTGTTTTATTTATGTGATGGATTACATTAACGGTTTTTCTGATATTAAACCAGCCTTGCATACCTGGTATAAATCCCACTTGATCATGGTGAATTATTTTTTTGATGTGTTGTTGGATTCTATTGGCTAGAATTTTGTTGAGGATTTTTGCATCTATGTTCATGAGGGATATAGGTCTATAATTTTCTTTTTTTGTAATGCCTTTACCTGGTTTTGGTATCAGGGAGATGGTGGCTTCACAGAATGAGTTGGGTAGTATTCCGTCATTTTCTATGCTTTGGAATACCTTCAGTAGTAGTGGTGTTAACTCTTCTCTGAAAGTTTGGTAGAACTCTGCAGTGAAGCCATCCAGGCCAGGGCTTTTTTTTTGTTGTAAGTTTTTTGATTACCGTTTCAATCTCTTTTTTTGTTATGGGTCTATTTAGTTGTTCTACTTCTGATTGTGTTAGTTTAGGTAGGTAGTGTTTTTCCAAGAATTCATCCATTTCTTCTAGGTTTTCAAATTTGTTAGAGTACAATTTTTCGTAGTAATCTGAAATGATTCTTTTAATTTCATTTGGTTCTGTTGTGATGTGGTCCTTCTCGTTTCTTATTCGGGTTATTTGTTTCCTTTCCTGTATTTCTTTAGTCAGTCTAGCCAATGGTTTATCAATATTGTTAATTTTTTCAAAGAACCAACTTTTGGCTTTGTTAATTCTTTCAATTGTTTTTCTGTTCTCTAATTCATTTAGTTCAGCTCTAATTTTTATTATTTGTTTTCTTCTGGTGCCTGATGGGTTCTTTTGTTGCTCACTTTCTATTTGTTCAAGTTGTCGGGACAGTTCTCAGATTTTTCAATTCTGTTAAAATTTGATTTATGTATCTTGCAGCCCTGTCATTGGGTGCATAAATATTTACTATGGTTATGTCTTCCTGATCAATTGTCCCTTTTATCATTATATAGTGTCCTTCTTTATCCTTTGTGGTGGACTTAAGTCTAAAGTCTATTTTGTCAGAAATTAATATTGCTACTCCTCTTCTTTTTTGCTTATTGTTTGCTTGGTATATTTTTTTCCATCCTTTGAGTTTTAGTTTGTTTGTGTCTCTAAGTCTAAGGTGTGTCTCTTGTAGGCAGCATATAGATGGATCGTGTTTCTTTATCCAGTCCGTGACTCTCTGTCTGTTTATTGGTGCATTTAGTCCATTTACATTCAGCGTAATTATAGATAAATAAGTTTTTAGTGCTGTCATTTTGATGCCTTTTCATGTGTGTTGTTGGCCATTTCATTTTTCCACGTACTTTTTTGTGCTGAGACGTTTTTCTTAGTAAATTGTGAGATCCTCATTTTCATAGTGTTTGACTTTCTGTTAGTTGAGTCGTTATGTTTTTCTTGGCTTTTATCTTGAGTTATGGAGTTGTTATACCTTTTTGTGGTTACCTTATTATTTACCCCTATTTTTCTAAGTAAAAACCTAACTTGTGTCGTTCTATATCGCCTTGTATCACTCTCCATCTGGGAATTCAATGCCTCCTGTATTTAGTCCCTCTTTTTGATTATTGTGATCTTTTACCTATTGACTTCCATGATTCCCTGTTATGTGTATTTATTTATTTATTTATAATTAATCTTAATTTGTTTTTGTGATTTTCCTATTTGAGTTGATATCAGGACGTTCTGTTTTGTGACCTTGTATTGTGCTGGTACCTGATATTATTGGTTTTCTGACCAAACAATATCTTTTAGTATTTCTTGTAGCTTTGGTTTGGTTTTTGCAAATTCTCTAAACTTGTGTTTATATGTAAATATCTTCATTTCGCCTTCATATTTCAGAGAGAGTTTTGCTGGATATATGATCCTTGGCTGGCAGTTTTTCTCCTTCAGTGCTCTGTATATGTCGTCCCATTCCCTTCTTGCCGGCATGGTTTCTGCTGAGTAGTCTGAACTTATTCTTATTGATTCTCCCTTGAAGGAAACCTTTCTTTTCTCCCTGGCTGCTTTTAAAATTTTCTGTTTATCTTTGGTTTTGGCGAGTTTGATGATAATATGTCTTGGTGTTTTTCTTTTTGGATCAATCTTAAATGGGGTTCGATGAGCATCTTGGATAGATATCCTTTCATCTTTCATGATGTCAGGGAAGTTTTGTGTCAGGAGTTCTTCAACTATTTTCTCTGTGTTTTCTGTCCCCCCGTCCCTGTTCTGGGACTCCAATCACCCGCAAATTATCCTTCTTGATAGAGTCCCACATGATTCTTAGGGTTTCTTCATTTTTTAAAATTCTTTTATTTGATTTTTTTTCAGCTATGTTGGTGTTGATTCCCTGGTCCTCCAGAAGTCCCAGTCTGCATTCTAATTGCTCGAGTCTGCTCCTCTGACTTCCTATTGCGTTGTCTAATTCTGTAATTTTATTGTTAATCTTTTGGATTTCTACATGCTGTCTCTCTATGGATTCTTGCAACTTATTAATTTTTCCACTATGTTCTTGAATAATCTTTTTGAGTTCTTCAATAGTTTTATCAGTGTGTTCCTTGGCTTTTTCTGCAGTTTGCCTTATTTCGTTTGTGATGTCTTGAAGCATTCTGTAAATTAGTTTTTTATATTCTGTATCTGATAATTCCAGGATTGTATCTTCATTTGGGAAAGATTTTGATTCTTTTATTTGGGGGGTTGGAGAAGCTGTCATGGTCTGCTTCTTCACGTGGTTTGATATCGACTGCGGTCTCCGAGCCATCACTGGGAAACTAGTTTTTCCAGAAAATCCGCTAAAAAAAAAATGCAGTCAGATCCCTATCAGAGTTGTCCCTCTGGCTCAGGCTATTCAGATGTTAATGAAGCCGCCTGGGGAGGGTGGGGGAGGGAACAGAGAGATAGGAGAGTAGCACCTCAGAATATAGCCAGAGTTGCTTGTCTTGCTTGGAATGACTATTATATCTGAGATTTCCGAGGGGCACGTCGCCTATGTGTGCTGGCTGTGTGGAGATTGCCCCCGGGGGGTCTGACCTGCTAGAGTCATGGTCAGATCCTCCGCTGTCAGCCCCACGCCCAAGGTTAAGGTTCCCCTACTGGGACGGTGCACTCCTGACTCCAAAATCAGTCCCTGCCTCCTGGGGACTCCCCGTCCCACCAGCCGCGTTGCCGCGCCGCCTCCGCGAACCGGCTGGGCTCCCCCCGGGTCAGCTCAGGATAGCGGAGCAGCTCCCCGCGCCTGCGCCGCGACCTCGCGTCCTGGCTGGGATGCCGCTCTCCCCGCTCCAAGACCAGTCACTGCCTCCCGGGGACTTCTCCCACTGGCTGCACCGCCAGCTGCCTGCGCGAACTGGCTGAGCCCCCCCCAGGGTCAGTTCAGGGGGGTGGAGCTGCTCCCTGCTCTTATGCGGTGCCCGCGCCCCGCCAAAATCCCGGCGGGACAGCTCCCCGGCTGGGACGCTGCTCTCCCCGCTCCAAGACCTGTCACTGCCTCCCGGGGACTTCTCCCACTGGCTGCACCGCCATGCCTCCCGCGTGAACCGGCTGGGCCCCCTCCTGGAATGAGTTCGGGGGCTAGGGGTGGACCCCTTGTTTGTGTCGTCTGCCCCCCTGGGCTCTGCCCCAAATCGGGTGCCGAAGGTCACCAGACTGGTACGCTGGCTCCAGGCTCTGAAAACAATCGCTGCCTCCCCGTATTTGTTCGTTCTCCGTCTCTAAATCTGTGTTTGTTGTTCAGAGTTCGCAGATTGTTATGTATGTGATCGATTCACTTGTTTTTCTGAGTCTTTGTTGCAAGAGGGATCCGCGGTTGCGTCCACCTAGTCCGCCATCTTGGCCCCGCCAACAATTATTTTTGAAATATATCCAAGGGCCTTTCTGCTGATTTATTTTTTTTGTTGTTGTAATATTTTTAATTTCTAGGAAGTCTTACTGCTTTTCTGTTCTCTTATTGTAATACTCGATTCTGAGTTTGGCTTATCTGTACCTATACTTGTATCTTATCTTTAGGAGGATATACTGTGGTTTTGTTTGTTAATTTGACCTTTTCTGGTTCCTGTTGAAGGAGCCCTAGCAGCACAATGGCTAAAGTGCTAGGTCGTTAGCCAAAAGTTTCTCAGCTCAAACCCACCAGCTGCCCTGTGGGAGGAAGATGCCTCAGTCTGCTTCCATAATGATTACATCCTTGGGGCAGTTTTACTTTGTCCTATAGGGTCACAATGAGTCAGAATCAACTCAATGGCAATGGGGTTGGGTTTGGGCTTTGTTCCTTGTAGAACTATTTGCTTCCTCCAGGAGGGTTTCTTTTTTCTGTTTGTTTGCTTTTTCCTGATCCCTCATTTATTTTCGTAGCTTTCCTCAAAGACCTGGCAATTTTTTCTTTCATGTTCATACTTAATTTGGGGGTAGAGATAATTGTCAGTTGTTGAGCTTCCCAATAGGGTGATCAGGGGATGAAGCAAACTCTTCATTGGGGGACCTCAAATGTCAGAATGTGGGGTCTTTTCTCTAAAGAAGAATTCTTCAATTTCCTGCCTGGGTACAGTGAGCAGAGAAGGATAATTAGGCAGGGCTGAGCATATTCTGGGGAGGAGGAAGAAGTGGTGTTGAAGGCCCCTGTGGATTTACTCCTCCCTTCTTTAGCTCCTCTCCACTCTTCTTAGGAATTCCCACTTCCTGGGAGGAAGGGCAGATTGGCAGGAGAGATATAAGTACTTGCCTGTGCAGGGTGAGGAAGAGAATTTGGGGAAGGTCTGACTTCTCTGTGAAACATCTTTCAACCATTCTTCCTCTCTTTGACCCCCCCCGCCCCCGCCAACAGCCTTGCTTTTTATTGTATTGAACCTCTCTCTTGGAGTCTTTAGGTGGCACAAATGGTTAAGTGCTTGAATACTAGCTGAACAGTTGGTAGTTCAAACCCACCCAGAGGCACCTTGGAAGACAGACCTGTTGATGTACTTTGGAAAGGTCAGAGCCTTGAAAACCCTATGGAGCAGTTCTACTTGGCACACAAGGGGTCACCATGAGTTGAAATCAACTTGATGGCTGCTAACAACCACCAGGTGTCTATTTGGTGCATTGGTTTCCTTTGGATCAGAATTCCTCTCTACAGGCACTTGAGTGTAATTTCTCCACTCAACTTTGTCAATGAGCTTTTCTGCCTCTGCTTGCCATTTCCCAAAATTTGTTGGCTTCTGTTCTCTTTGCCCTTTGGGCTGATGCCTTTGTAAAATCATCTTATAATCATTTTGGTGGGATTTCTGGAGAAAGGATAAAAACAAATGCAGTCAATGAATCATTCTTAATTTGAAGTCTCACTTCCTATCTTTGTTTTCAACTTTTTAAAATGAGCATATACTATGTTTATAATGGGGAATTAAACTTTAATATTTTTAAGTGGATAATTAAAAAGCGATAAGACAAAAAGACCAAAAATTAGAAAGAAATTGACAAAAGGATTGGCATAAGGTTCATAAAAAAGTTTACAAATGTCCCTTAAACATGAACAGATGCTCAACTTTACTCATAATGTAAGAATTGCAATTAAAGCTATACCCGGATACCACTTCTCACCATTTTGTGAAGTGGTAAACCCATTAACAATATATAAAAGAATAACAATTATTGACGAAGATATTGATCACATACCTAGTACATTGCTGGTTACCCATGGCTGTCAAGTCGATTCCAGCTCATAGCAACCCTATGTAGAACCCTATGTTCAGCCACAGTAGAACTGCCCCATAGGGTTTCCAAGAAGCAGCTGATGGATTTGAACTGCCAACCTTCTAGTTAGCAGCCTGAGCTCTTAACCACTGTGCCACCAGGGCTCCTACAAGTAAAATGTTGTAACCGTTTTGTAAAATAGCTTGACAGTTTCTTAAAATGTTAAACATAGATTTATCATACCAAAAAAAAAAAAAAAAACCAAACCCTGTGCCATCGAGTCGACACCGACTCATAGCGACCCTATAGGACAGAGTAGAACCGCCCCATAGAGTTTCCAAGGAGCGCCTGGCAGATTCGAACTGCCGACCCTGTGGTTAGTGGCTGTAGCACTTAACCACTACGCCACCAGGGTTTCCAGATTTATGATATGACCCAGCAATTCCACCCTGAAAAATCTACCCATAATAAATGAAAACATGACCACACAAAGACTGGTATGTAAATATTCATAGCAGCATTATTCAAAATAACCAAACACTGGAAACAACCCAAAGTTCATCATTCGGTGAATGGGTAAACAGAACGTGATGTGTTCACTGGAATTCTATTTGCAGTAAGAAGGGATGAAGTTCTGATACAGGCTACAACATGGACGAGCCTTGAAAGCATTATGCTGAGTGAAAGAATCCAGATATAATAAATCACATAGTATATGATTCATTCATATGAAATTTCAAAAAAAAAAAATCTGTAGAGATAAAAAGTAGATCAGTGTCTGCCTGAGGCTGGAGGTGGGAACAGAAGGTGACCAATAATGGGCATGTGGTTTCTTTTGGGGTGATAGAAGTCTTCTAAAATTAGACTGTGGTGATAGTTGCACAACTTTATAAATTTACTTAAAATGATTGAATTGTGCGCTTAAAGCGAGTGAATTTTATGGCATGTAAATTGACCTCAATAAAGCTATTTTAGAGAAAGGAAAGTAGGGAGGGAGAAAGGGAGAGGAGGGATGGAGGGAGGTAAAAAGGATAAGAAAGAAGGAAGAAAAAAGGGAGGGAGAGAGAGAGAAAACTGCATTTGGCATTGTGAAAAGTCAAGAATCCAACTACAGAAGCCCTGTGGATTGAGAAGAAACAAATAATCAAATAGAAAGAAAAAAAAAAAGAGAGAGAGGAAAATGTACAAACCCTAAGATTTCAGAGAGGGGTGGAAGCTTGGCTTTTTCTTGTTTTGGTCTCCAGAGAATGGAGTTATTTAAAATAAAATATAATACAAAATGGAGTTTTGTTAAAATATAGCAACACAGTAGAATATGCATAATTCAGAGTAAGCCAGTCCCAGTGTGAGTCAGATAACAAAACCACAGGAATTACTGAGCCAGCAAATAAAAGAGATGAATGGCACAAGAGGCATCCTTTTTATTCATTTTGAAACAGATCACACAGTAGCTCCCAGGGAACTAAATGAAATTTTAGAGCCCATTATTACAATCGATATATGTTGAGAGTACCGTGTAATCAGAGCTGATTCGATTTTACCCCCCTCTTTTGGGGATAGGTTTTGAGGAAACCCATAAGCCAACTTTGCCTCAAAACATTATAACTGAATACATGCAGGAAGTCATTTGGAAATCTAAAGAACAGAAAATCCCCTTGAAAGAACTGACTCTGCAGAGAATCTGATAGATGGTTTAGTGCAATGATTGCACTCTGATGCTTATCACCGAACAACCAGAAGGAATCATCCTGCTGGTGTGTCCCTTCTGGTTTCACAAGTGGCCAACATAATGAGAGATTCTCTCCAGTATCCCAGTTAGGGATGATGCCACCATCCAACTTTCCTGTTCCATTAAACCTGAAACATTCTTTTTAACTTCTCAAATCCAACAAATGATGTTAGTAACTAAGAGTGTGGGCTCCAGTGTCAATCGACTAGCTTCACGTCCAGGTGTACACCTTACTGGCTGCATCACCTCAGGGAAACTAACTTCCCAGTTTCCTTATGCTAATGTGGGAATGGTAACAACAGGACCTTTTCAGAGGGGTGATTTTGAGGGTTAAATATGATAACGTAGGGAAAGTGTGTGGACGAGTACATGGCACCTAGTAAAAATTCAGTAAACGTAGGCTAAGATTTCTTCCAGGAGAAAAACATTAATAATGGTTATTATTAATATAAATTATATTTGTTAATATAAATAATATTGTTGCTTATTGTTGTTAGGTGCCACTGAGTTGATTTTGACTCATAGCGACTCCATGTAACAGAGTAGAACTGCCCCATAGGGTTTTCTAGACTGTAATCTTTACAGGAGCAGATTGCCAGGCCTTTCTCCCATGGAAGCACTGGATGAGTTCGAACCACCAAGCTTTTGGTTAGCAGCCAAGTACTTAGCCATTGTGCCAGCAGCACTTCTTAAGATAAATAATAACCACTATTAGTGTTTTTCTTCTGGAAGAAATCTTATTTTACATTTTTGAATTTTTTGTCCACCACCCATCTGTCAGTTTGTCGTACTGTGGTGGCTTTTGTGTTGCTGTGATGCTAGAAGCTCTGTCACTGGTACTTCAAATATCAGCAGGATCACCCATGGTGGGTCACCTTTGGTGGACAGTTTTTCAGTGGAGCGTCCAGATTAAGACAGAGTAGGAAGAAAAGCTTGATGATCTACTTCTGAACATTGTTGTTAGCTGCTGTTGAGCCAAATTCATGGTGATCTCAAGCACAACAGGATCAGACAGTAGTAATCTGTAAAGTTTTCATTGGCTGATTTTTCAGAAGTAGATTGCCAGGCCTGTCTTCCTAGTCTCTTAGCACAGTAGCTCCATTGAAAATTGTTCAGCATCACAGTAACATGCAAGCCTCCACTGACAGATGGATAGCAGCTGTGCTTGAGGTGCATTGGACAAGAATTGAACCCAGATCTCCTGCATGGAAGGCAAGAATGCTACCACTGAACCACCATTGCCCTCAAAGCCAATGAAAACCCTATCGATTACAACAGAATATTGTGTGCTGTAGTGCTGGAAGATGAACCTCCTAGTGGCCTCAACAATGGACTCATGCATACCAATGATTGTGATGATGGCGCAGGACCAGGTAACGTTTTGTTCTATTGTTCATGGGGTGCCACGCATTGGAGCTAACTAACAACAGTTATTTTATTATTTACTGCTATGAGACAGGCATTGTGCTAAACATTATTCCATCTAATCTTTATAACCACTAGCCAAGGTATGCTTTGATTCCCACTTTCAGATGAGAAAACTGACGATCAAAGAAGTTAAGTGATTCACACAGAAAATATAGAAATGGGATTTGACCCAGGTCTGTCTTTTATTAAATTCTATCACATCTCTTACAGATAAAATTAAAAATTAAACTATCACCACCTCCGTTACTGGCCACACTTGACCTTACAGAACTCCAGTACAAGAATATAACCCAATAATGTTAAGTCTTTTGTGTAGGCCCTTTGAAGAATAAAGCCAGTGCTGGACACTGAAGATACAATGATGAAAGGACATGGACCCATGACCACAATTCTGGAGCATTCACAAGGGCGTAGGAAATGGACAAATAAACACATTGTGTTTGGACAAAGCAAAAAAGAACATGTGCTGAACAGAAGTACAAGAAAAGGCCATGAGAGAGTGGATGAGGAAGCAATTAATTCTAGCACGAGTGATATGGGAAGCTTCAGGGAGGAGAGGCAGATGAGCTGAGCCTGGAAGGTTGCATAGCTTTTGATTAGTGGAGGAAGTAACAGGTGTTCTGGGCCCAACAGAGGTGAGGAGGAGTGTCATGGATTGAATTATGTCCCCCCAAAGTATCTGTCAACTTGGCTGGGCCATAAGTCCCAGTATTGTGTGATTGTCCATTATTTTATGTGATTTCCCTATGTGTGGCAAATCCTGTCACTATGATGAAATGAGATGGATTAGTGGCAGTTATACTAATGAGATCTACAAGATTAGATAGTGTCTTAAGCCAATCTCTTTGAGATATAAAAGAGAGAAGTGTGCAGAGAGACAGGGGGACCTCATACTGCCAAGAAAGCAGTACCGGGAGTAGAGTCCATCCTTTGGACCTGAGGTTCCTGCACTGAGATGCTCCCAGACCAAGGGAAGACTGATGCATCACAAGGACCTTCCTCCAGAGCCAACAGAGGGAAAGCCTTCCCTTGGAGCTGGTGACCTGACTTCAGACTTGTAGCCTACTGGACTGTGAGAGAATGAACTTCTTTTGTTAAAGCCATCCACTGTGGTATTTCTGTTATAGCAGCACTAGATGACTAAGACAGTGAGTGAGCACCCGGCATGTTTGACTACCAGGCAGGTGACAGGTGAAGGAGACTGCAGAATCCACCAGCGCATGTAACGGAAAAGGAGAATGGGAAACTGGCAGAGGTGGAGGGCAGAACAGGAGGCCCCTGGACTCCTTGTTTAAAAGACTGAACTTTTTAAGAGGCCAAGAGGGAGCCACTGAAAGTTTTATGAAGACAAGTATAACAGCTGCCTCACAGAGTAGCTGGTAAAGCAGATTGTTGCAGAGTAGAGACAGGAAGACTGAAGAGAAGGTCACCAAGATAAAAACATTCCACCTCATTCTTGCAGGCAGCTCAGTTCCAAACAATCTCCCAAAAAACAGACATTTGTGTTCATTTATAAAATAAGTAAAATAAACTCACTTTCTAATATTTCCTCAAGGGAAAAATACTGGAGATGAAGAAGTGGCAATTAGAGCCAATATCTATGGCCTCAATCCCTTCTAAAAATCTATATAGTGTAGTGATTTTTGCAACGTTTGTACAGCCCTGGATTTCCACAGAGATGATGGGGAGGGGAGTGAAAAAGAGGGCACATGGGGCACCTGTCAGTAGCCCACCTTTGTGTCAAAGCAGCCTGCAGGAGAATGTGAGGATCCTGAGGACAGGGATTTTGTTTACCACTCTGCCACTCTCTGGTCAATCTAGCGTGGTGTCTGGCACAGAGCAAGTGCTTGATATTAGTTTGTCTTAGTTATCTAGTGCTGCTATAACAGAAATACCACAAGTGGGTGGCTTTAACAAACAAATTTATTTTCTCACAATTTAGGAGGCTAGAAGTTCAAATTCAGGATAACGGCTCTAGGGGAAGGCTTTTTCTCTCTATTGGCTCTGGGGTAAGGTCCTTGTCTCTTCAGTTTCTGTTTCTTGGTTCCTTGGAGATCTCCATGTGGCTTGGCATCTATCTTCCCCCATCTCTGCTTGCCTAATCTCCATTTATATCTTGTAAGAGATTGACTTAAGACATACCCTCACTAACCCTGCCTCATTAACATAACAAAGATTAGGATTTACAATAGATACTTTTGGGGGATGCAATTCAATCCATAACAAGTTGAATGGGTAAATGAATGAGGAATGTGTGAAGGACTGAACAGATGTTTCTTAACACTGCTGTAACAAATTACCACAAACTGAGTGGCTTAAAACACCACAAATTTATTACCTTACAGGACAGGAGGTCAGAAGTCCAAAATGAGTCTTTTGGGCTAAAATTAAGGTATTGGCAAAGCTATGTTCCTTCTGAAATTTCTAAGGGAGAATTTGTTTCCCTGCCTTTACCAGATTCTAGGAGCTGCCTGCTATAGGGTTTCTATGAATCAGAATCGACTTAACAGTGACAGGTTTGGTTTTCTTTGGTTTTAAGGGCTGCCTGCGTTCCTTGATTCCTGGTCCCTTCTTCTGTCTTCGAACTGCATTAGTCCAGCCTCTGCTTCCATCATCCCATCTCCACTCTCTGACTCTGAGTCTCCTGCCTCCCTCTTATAAAGACCCATGGTGACCTTGGGCCCATCCCAGTATTTCAGGAGGCTCTCTGCATCTCAAGGTCCTTAACTTAATTACTCCAGCACTATCGCTTTTACCATGTAAGGCAACATAATCACATGGGCCAGGATTAGTACACAAACATCTTTGGGGATCATCATCCAGTCTACCACAGAATGAATAGAATTACATTTTAGATTTTATTTGGAAAAAAAGAAAATGCTGTGGCAAGACAAAGAAGAAAGAGAAGGAGAAGAAGGAAGGTTTGAAATGGCTCTTCCGAGTGAAAATAGTTTTCAGATCTCCAGGGATTTCGTGGTAGTATTCAACAAACCCGAGAGGAAGTTCTTTCTTATACATGACCTAAATATTTTGTTTAGTAGCTTAAGTCCTTTTTCTCTCCCCTACCCATCACAGTAACCATTTACTTATTGGAGGTAAATCATAAACTTGTATTTATTTTCAAACACAGTTCACTAGAGCATACGTTGTGTGCCATGATTATAATTGTTTTCTTCAGGAGAAGACACTTGGAGGGTTGCAGGTTGTGTCAGATACCCATGAGACCAACCCAATGAGGGACTCAAGATGGTTTAGTGTACTGGAATGAGTGCACCCTACATTGTCCGACACACCTGTGTTGTAGCCCAAATCAACCCATTTGTCAACTACCTGACCTTAAGTTACTTAACCTTTTTAAAATTTGGTTTTCTCTACTATTAAATGAGAATATTAAATTATGCCTACCCTTTGTGAAGTAAAGCTAAAGTATGTAAGACAGCTAGCATGGTGCCTAGCACATACAGGTTCTTAACATGTGTAGACATTGTTTTAATGGCAATGACACAATACACCATGATAATGGTCATATCTCTTACTATCAAAGTTAATTAAAAATATTAGTAAAACTTTTCCATAAGAATAACAAGTGATTTAAAATTGAAACAGTTGCCCTCCATGCACACACACACACACATTTGTAAACTCAAAATTTAATAGAAAGCTTAGTTGTCTTGGAATACCACCACCCCGACTCATGGCAACCCCGTGTGTGTCAGAGTAGAACTGTGCTCCCTAGGGTTTTCAATGGCTGATTTTTGGGAAGTAGATCTTCAGGCCTTTCATCTGAGGCACTTCTTGGTTGACTAGAGCCTCCAACCTTTCAATTAGCAGCCATGTATGTTAACTGCTGGCACCGCCAAGATTCACAGTGCCTAAAGGTGCCTAGAATTTTGGGATTGGAAGTGAAAATGGAGGTCCTATGGCAGGATAGTTCATAATTTCAGTCTATGGGAGTAAATTAGAATAACAACCTCAGTACCCCTAAAAGAAATCCACACTGGAAAGGAGGGCCCAGTAAGGCTGACATCATGGGATCACTCATTATTCATTCAATATTTTATTAAGTGCTTACTCTGTGTCAGTCTGATGAACTAAGGCACCCCTAAAGGGTGAGAGACCCCAGAAAGAAGAGGAGGAACAACTGAGGGAGCTGTTACCTCCAACAAAGGAGAAAATGGAGAAAACTAAGAAAAGTTTAAGTCAGACAGTAATTCTAGGCAAAATTGTTAAACTCTGGCAGTACTCTTCTCCATTCCTGTTCCTTGTGCGGCTTTCTGTGGTAGGTGGAATGGCCCAACTTCTTTAAACCTCCCTGTAAGCTCTGCCACTTTCCAGTGCCCTCCCAGCCAGAAGTGATGCTAGCCAAAACTTGAAAAGCACTTGCAAGATCAGACTTCCTGTTCCCTGTGCCAAGAGAAGAACCTGCTCAGACTGCTCCCATGGCAGCTTGCTGGCCCCAGGAGATTGACAGACACATGACAGAGCAAAGCTGAGCCCCACTTCACCTCCAAACACATGGGTGAGACCAGCCAAAATCAGCATAGCCATCCACCCAGCTAAGTGCAGCCTACATCAGCCAGCGTGCAGACCTGTGAGAAAAAATGATTGTTGTTCTAAGCCAAATTTGGGCATCATATGTTACACACAATGTTTTTGGCAATAGCTGACATTTACATACTCCCTTCCCATAATTCTTTGACATAAGAGAAATTCTGCTCTGCAAACAAATATCTGAAATTTACCAAGTGGCCCATCTGAGGGCTTCCCATTTTAACTGAGAACAAAGACTTTGGCTAAAAGAGTGATTTTCTTGTCCTTCTGTGTGTGCGCGTGTGTGTGCGTGTGTGTGTGTGTGTGTGTGTGTGTGTGTGTGAGATGGGGGAGAGTACCGGAAAAGAGTGTAAAATCCTCTCCTCAAAGGGACTCTTCTGTGGAATCCTGATGTGTGGAACTGATAAAAAGCTAGAAATCTCCTTGAAGGTGCAAAGTCCTCTCCGGGCCCCTAAGGCACATTCCCCAAACTCTGGGGCTTTGTGTGGGCAGTTGTAAGGGGGTAGTCCTAAGTGAGAAAATGATTTTAGAATTGATTCCTACGAGAATCATCCACCCTGGCTGGACTCTGCAGAATGTGGCTTACCATGATCTTTGGATCTGAATCTGCTGAACATATAAGCAGCACAGCAAGGAGACATGGAGTCAGGTGTTTTCTGGTTCTCAAGAGACCCTACCTAGTGTATATAGTGATGTGGTGTTAATAAAACAGTTGGTGAGTTCATATTCAGTTATAAAGGGAAAATTCTATTTTCAATTCAACTTACTCTATAATCAATTAAGTGATTAAACGAACGAATACAATTTCCTAAATGTCATGGATTGAATTATATCCCCCCAAAAAATGTGTGTATCAGCTTGATTAGGCCATGATTCCCAGGATTATGTGGTTGTTCTCCATTTTGTGATTGTAATTTTATGTTGAGAGGATTAGGGTGGGATTGTAATACCACCCTTACTCAGGTCACCTCCCTGATCCAAGGTAAAGGGAGTTTCCCTGGGGTTTGGCCTGCACCATCTTTTATCTCTTAAGAGATAAAAGGAAAGTGAAACAAGTAGAAAGCGGGGGACCTCATACCACCAAGAAAGCAGCACCAGGAGCAGAGCACGTCCTTTGGACACGGGGTCCCTTCACCTGAGAATCTCCTTGAGCAGGGGGAGACTGAGGACAAGGATCTTCCTCCAGAGCCGACAGAGAAAGAAAGCCTTCCCCTGGAACCGAAGCCTGAATTTGGACTTGTAACCTACTAGGCTATGAGAAAATAAATTTCTCTTAGTTAAAGCCACTCACTTGTGGTATTTCTGTTGTGGCAGCACTAGATTGCAGGATACTAACAAACATATTTAATAAGCCCTTGTGGTCACTACAAGCCTCGTGGATATAAAAGTGACATCTCTACTGGTTAAACAAAAACTTTGTAGTTAAAACTTGGCAGTTGCTCTCCCTCTAACTCTTGCTCATTCCCTTCCCTTCCCAAACAATCCAGAATTAAAGCCACTAAGTGGAGCAAAGTAAGGTGGGTATACATGCTGGAATGGATTGAGGGGTAGGTTTCAATGACCCAGACTGCATGTCAAATCCCAAGGAGGGTGTTCATGTAGGTGAGTGACCCAGCACGGGTGCTGAAGCTCAAGCAAGGTAAGAAAGACATTCATGCATGGAACAATCTGTCATGAAGCATCAGAGCCCAAGAAGAGTGAAGGGGGCATCCACACAGAGTCAGCCTGAGAAGGGTGACACGGACATCTGTGCAGGTAGGAGGCTGGGTGTGGGTTGTCAGAGCCTGAGCAAGTAAGGTGGCCTGGTATGAGGGGTCAGAATTCAAGGAGGTTGAAATAGGTGCCCAAATAGGTGGCTGGAATGGCATGGGGACTCAGAGCCCAACCAAAGTGAGGCCATCCACACAAATGGAAGGAGTGCAGTCTAGTGTGGGGAGTTAGAGTCTGAGTGGGGTGAGGAGGTCATCCTTGAGGGGCGACAGCCTGCCATGAAATGACAGGCACCAAGCAGTTTAGGAGGGTATCCACATGGCAAGGGTGTAGCCAGCATGGGGAATCAGAGCCCTGCTACAATTAAGGGAGGCATTCCAGAAGATGGGTATCCAGGTACTAATTGTTAGAGCCCCAAAACTGTTAGAAGAACATCTATGTTTGAGGGAAGCCTGGCATGGAGAGTCAACCCAAGTAGAACAAAATCAGCATCCATGCAGAAGGAGACCTGCCATGGAGTATCATAGTTCAATGAATGTGAGGAAGTTGTTCAACTGGGGGAAGAGGTGCAGAGTGAGGAGTCAGATCTCAAGCAAGGTGAGGTAGAAGGGCAGTCCAACATGGGGAATCAGAATCTGGCAGGGCGAGGGGGGGCTTTGATGAAGAAGAGCAGCGAGTGCAAGAAGTCAGAGTTCAAGCAGGGAAGGAGACATCACATATGAGGGTGGCCCAGGATGAGGGCTCAGAACCTGGCAGATTAAAAGGATTCCAAAAAGGGCCGTAGACTGGCACAAGGTTTCAGAACCCAAGTGGGGTGAAGAAACAACAACAACAAAACAGCCCAAACCCGTTTCTGTTGAGTGGATTCCAACTCATAGCGACCGTATAGAACAGAGTAGAACTGCCCCCATAATGTTTCCAAGGAGCAGCTGGTGGATTCAAAAGGTCAACCTTTTGGTTAGCAGCAGAGCTCTCAACCATATACTTAGTGGAAAGGAGGTGGCAGCAGAGATGGGAGACTGATGAAAAGAGATTGATCAAGAGGTAGGTACAGTAAAAATAATGAGAGCCAGGTTTCTTGTTTTGAAGAAGAGAGTTACAATTACTGAAAGGTGGAAAACTAATTAACTCAATAGTGTTGAATTGGAATTAGAGACATTCATGTGAACTCAATAATTTTATATACAGAAATAGTTACAGAAATAAATATATATTCAAATGAGTGCATAAACGTTGTTGTTGGTAGGTGCCATTAAGACAGTTCTGACTCATAGTGAACCCACACACAACAGAACGAAACACTGCCCAGTCCTGTGCCATCCTTACCATTGTTGCTATGCTTGAGTCCATTGTTGCAGCCTCTGTGTCAATCCATCTCCATAAGGGTCTTCCTTTTTTTCACTGACCCACTACTTTACCAAGCCAGATGTCCTTCTCCAGGGACTGATCCCTTCTGACAACATGTTTCAAGTGTGTGAGATGCAGTGTTGCCATCCTTGCTTCTAAGGAAAATTCTGGTTGTACTTCTTCCAAGACAGATTTGTTCATTCTTTTGGCAGTCTATGGTATATTCAATATTCTTCACCAACTCCACAATTCAAAGGTATCAATTCTCCTTCGGTCTTCCTCATTCATTGTCCAGCTTTCGCATGTATATGAGGCAGTTGAAAACATCATGGCTTGGGTCAGGCGCACCTTAGTCCTCAAACTGACATCTTTGCTTTTTAACACTTTAAAGAGATCCTTTGCATTTGATTTGCCCAATTCAGTGCGTCTTTTGATTTCTTGACTGTTGCTTCCACGAGTGTTGATTGTGGGTCCAAGTAAAATGAAATCCTTGACAACCTCAATCTTTCTTCTGTTTATCATATTGCATATATATATTCCCTAGCTCCGTCCTCTGAAAGGCCCGGGAGCAGTGACACCCCCATTGCAATGAACACATTTGGCACCCAGGCGTGGATTTCTAAATACCATCCTCTACTGAAAGGAATCCCTCTACCAATAGAGACCCTTGGAGAAATAGCTGAGGAAGCCAAGAGCCCATACAGATATGAAGAAATAATTAGATGAAGTGAAAGTTTGATAAGAAATGGAATATTTACCCCCCCACGAGCTACTCATTAAATAAAAAGGAAGAAGAGTACCTTTTTAGTGGAAGTGATTAGCAGACATTAACTTAATCAAGAAATCAAAATAACTCATTAGTAATGAAATAAATAAAAATTATGTGCCACTTGATAAGATGCATCACTTATGTGATATTCCTGCCACACATGCATAACCTGAATCTAATCATGAAGAACCATCAGTCAAACCCAAATTGAGGGTCATGCTACAAAATAATTGGCCAGTTTCCTTCTAAAAAATTTAAGGAGATGAATGTCAAGAAAAGGGTAAAGAATTCTTCTAGACAGAAGACAGCTAAAAAGACATCATGGCTAAATGCAATGTGTGATTCTGAACTGGATCCTTTTGTTACAAATATTTTTGGGCAACTGGAGACTTGAGGGTTAGATAGTAATGTATCAATGTTAATTTCTTTATTTTGATAGCTGAATTATGGCTATATAGGATCTGTGCTCATTTGTAGAAAATACAGAGTATTTGGGGGTAATGGGGCATCAGATCAGCAACTTGTTTTTAAATGGTTCATTTGGGAAATGTTCTTTAAACTTGATGTAAATTCATAATTGTTCTAAAGCACGAAACAGTAAAACAAAACTTCATAGTTAAATGCCATGGAGAACTTCCTGCTCCTTATCAATACAAGTTAAAGAGAGAAGTTGTAATCATGATAACATGATTAAAGTTCAATAACGCCTTTGTCTCCCCCTTCCTTGGGCTTCTGGCAAGAGTTCATCAGTGTTTCTTGTTCACTGGAATGTAAATATTCTCCAACTTGCTCTTCCCTATATTGCTGAGAAACGTGTTAACCAAAACAGTACTTGGAATTCTTTAGTACTTAGGTCAACAAAAAAAAAAAAAATTTTTTTTTTTTTTTTTTAGGTCAACAAGGGAAACCCTGGTGGTGTAGTGGTTAATTGCTACAGCTGCTAACCAAAAGGTCAGCAGTTTGAATCCACCAGGTGCTCCTTGGAAACTCTATGGGACAGCTCTACTCTGTCCTATAGGATCACTATGAGTCGGAATCAACTTGGTGGCAATGGGTTTTGGTTTGGTAGGTCAACAAGGTTATTGTTTCTCAAATCTTCTCACTAAATAACATTGTGAACTGTAGTTTCTTTTTCATTTGATCCAAGGCCTAATCAAATCTCTTGAGGTTCATCGTTTTGATCCACAGGAGGCTGTCCAGGAGAGGATCAATTTTGCCTGAAAGGAAAGTCTTGGGTCTTGATTGCACCCTCAGGGGTGTTCCCTGAGATTGAGGTTGATGATTTGGGGGAAGCTAACATCTTTTTTTTTTTTTTTTTTTAAACATCATTCCTGAGACGACAAGAGAGTTCAGCATCAAATCTGAAAATTGAGACAAAGACCGGTGAGGAGAAAGGCTGGTACCCTGGAGATTTGAGAGAGAGGCATAGTAATGTGAGACAAGGTTCAGGAGAGTAGTTCAGCACTCTGTCCTCCTTGGAGAGGTTTAATTTGGTCTCCCCTTTTGCATAGAGTTGGAAACCCTGGTGGCATAGTGGTTAAGTGCTCCAGCTGCTAACCAAAACCTTAGCCGTTCAAATCCATCAGGCACTCCCTGCAAACCTTATGGGGGCAGTTCTACTCTGTCTTATAGGGTCACTATGAGTCAGAATTGACTCGATGGCAGTGAGTTCTTTTGAGTTTTTGCATAGGGCCTGGTATGAGTTATAGAAGTGAGTGCAGTTGCTCAAAGGAACCAGAATAGACTGAAGTACACTTTGAGTTGAAAATATTTCTTTATTTTCGTCTGTAAGAATTATATAATTTACCCTAGCCCATTTTGATCCTGGATTCCAGGAACCCTCCAATTAGCTGACTTCATCTCTTCCTTCACAGAGGCACAGAAGGTACAAAGGGCAGCATTCCAGAATTCCCCCAAAGTCCTGCTTCCCTCTTCTCCACCCCTCATATTTTTTGCGAATATACCTCCTTTCCTGTCACATGGAAGAGGTGCCCCTTGCTTTGTCTAATGCTAATTCCTCCGTCTCTGCTCTGGACCACATCTTTTTCCTCACCTGTCTCCTTCATTTCCTGTATCTTCAGGTATGCTCTCTGTGGCTTCTACTTTACTTTCTACATTTAAATTTCTCAAGTCTATCCTATGTTTAAAAGAAAATCACTGTCTGTGTCCCCTTCCATTGCTAGTCCATCCACTCCTTCTCCACTTTTCACAAAACATTTGTCTACATGTTCCTGGGTAGATGGTTTATCTCTTCTTCCTTGGGCCATCTCTTCTCATTATCCTTTGAAGGCTCCTTTTCCTCTGTTTATCCATTAAATTTTACTCTTCCCAAGGTTCCATTCTCTTTCTTTTCTTACCTTATCTGGACTCCAGACACACTCATTCATTCTTAAAGGATCCACAGATGGACTCCAAGTAATCTGTGTATCCCCTGAAAACATGTGCAAATACCTGTGTATACATGCATTTCTCTTATTAGAGGACCCATGGCTTTTCCCACAGTCTCTAAGTGGTACATGGACTCACAAAGTTAAGAACGCTGGCATATATGTTGAAGCTCCAAAATCTATATCTTCAGGTCAAATTTCTCCTCAAGCTCCAGACTCGTATATACAATATTATCCCACAGACATCTCTAATGCAACATGTCCAAAATGGAACTGGTCCTCTTTTTCTCCAAACCTTTCCCAGTTTCTCCAATCTCAATTACCAGCTTCTTATCAACTCAATTGTCCCAGTAGGAAATCTCAGAGTCACTTTGGACTCCTCTGTGTCTCTCTTTTTTTTTTCTCTCTCTCTCCCTCTCTTTCTTTCCATATCTAATCAAGCTACAGGGCCCAACATTTCTTCCTTCTTAATATCTCTTTCTTTGATCTGCTTCTCTTAGTCTCTAAGACATAAATGCATATTACTCTCAGCTCTCGAGCCGTGGAAGCAACCTTCTCTTCGCCCTGCCACCAGGTTTGTCCTGCCCAAACCATTCTCACACTAAGATTAGAGTGATCTTTCTAAAATGCTAAGGTGCCCATTTTCCTCCTCTTGTTTAAATTCTTCAGTAATACTACCTAAAAGCCTAAATTTTTAACAGGATATCCTGTTGCTGTTGAGTTGATTCCGACTCATAGCAACCCTTTAAGATAGAGTAGAAATGTCCCATAGAGTTTCCAAGGAGCACCTAGTGGATTCAAACTGCTGACCTTTTGGTTAGCAGCCATAGCACTTAACCACTCCACCAGGGTTTCCCTAAGAAGGCACAAATTAATCTGCAGCAACCTACTCTCCATCTCCCATTTCTTCGTCCACCTCACCACCCCCACTGTTTTGCACTCTATGGTCCAGGAATGCTGAGCTACAGATACTAAAATGTGCCATGACATCTCCACCTTCATACCCAGTGAATAGCACAGTGACTAGAACCTGCTAGGCTGTGATGGTCTCATACTGTGTCAACTTGGCTAAGCTGGAACTGCATTTCCAAGAATCACATCTCTGCAAGGTTCTACAGGGTCCTCAGTTGGCACAAATGGTCTGTACTCAACTACTAATCTGAAGGTTGGCAGTTTAAACTCACCCAGTGGCACCACAGAAGAAATATTATATTACTTATTTCTCAGAAGAAACCAAGAGGTAGATACTATATTTATCTCCATTTAAAGATGAATAAACTGAGGCAAAAAAGACTTGAATAACTTGACAAGTCACACAGATACTGAGTGAGGCAGTCAAGCTTTGCACCAAGGAAGTCTGCCTCCAGAGTCCTCTCTGCCCTCCTACCTCTCAGACAAGCGGTTTGCAAGCTGACTGGACTTATGGGATGACAACTCAGGGATAGGTAGGCTCAGCTGAAGCAAGACAAACACAGACTCCTCATGGCTACTCAGGCACTGTACTCACACTTCAAGATGCACACACCAGGCTACTAAACAGTGCAGTTCTACCACCTCCCACCACCAAGCCAGGAGAAATTTAGCTCTGATTCTTTGGTGCTTTTCCCATGGAGAGAATGTCTGTGTGGCCACACTGACACCTTACGCTCTCCTGGAACTGCCCTGCAGACAGCTGGTCCTTCACTAGGAGCTTCCCCCATATTTCAAACCTACAGATTAGGCAAAGGAGAAGAGAAAATAGCTATGGTAGGGAATCCTTTTCTGGTCTAAAGCTAGCCTGGGGACATGTATTTCAGGTCTAGGTGGAATCTCAATACGCTGCTCCTAGGAGCAATTGGCCAGCACGCAGCCTTCCTTGGATACAGCAAAGTTGTCCACTAAGAGAGATGAGTCCTGCCCCCAAACTAAGATGAGCTGTTTCCAACCCTCATTCAAATACATCTTGGGCATGGCTAGAAAGTTATCAATGATGACTTTAGGCCATCCCCACTCCCTCCTCAGAAGCCCAGCCTCTTTGCCCCTTTAACACCCAGAAGCCAGCCCTTATGAGGGAATAAAAAAATAGATGACACCCTCCATCTCTCCAGAAACATCTCTGCCTTGATTGCGAGCCCCTTAATCATGGCTCACATAGATGGTGACGGCTATATCTCCATGCTCTTTGAAGACACTGTTGATGACTGTGAGCTCCGTGAGGGTGGGGCAATGCCGGAAGCACATTTGTTTTCCTCCCATCCCTGGGAAAGTCCAATGCCTGGAGAGGCAGGGAAAGAAAGGCAGAGGGTGCTGTAATGGAACCTGGCTGCCAACTGGGACACTGAAATGGAATGGGAATGGACTAAAACAGTAAGGAATCTTCAAGCCATAAAGTGAGGTCTGGAGACAAATTTGAGTGTGTTGCTTCCTGTATTAAAGCAGATGCTCTGCATGATGTGGATGCCCAGTGGGTAATTTCAAAAATAAATAATGGACATTGGGGAGAGGTGGGGCTGAGGTGGTGGAATAGAGAGATGTTTCTGGTGAGAACTCTTAGAACAAAGACCTGAAAAAACAAGTGAAATGAGTATATTTATGACAAGCTAGGAGCCCTGAACATCGAAGGCAAGGTTAGAAAATGAACTGAGTGGCAGGGGGAGCAAGAGATGGTTCAGAAGCAGAGAGGAGTTACCGGACCTAAATCAACAGGAGCCGTCAAGCACCATTCCCGAGAGCGGCTGCAGCAGACTCGTGGTAGCATTCAGTCACAGTTTTCTCAGGGAGAAGCAGCCACCCACACAGCCTACTTATACCTCCGGAACCAGAGAAGAACAGCACTCTCAGCAAAATCTACGTACTTGTGTATATTTTGCCTTGTCCCCGACACCCAAGACAGCTTCAGCAGTTGTTGATTTCCCTGGGACTGAGATAGGCCCTACTGAGTGCCTAGAGCCATCCTCCCAGCCTTGGAGAAGGAATAAATTCTCAGTTGGAGGAAAAGATAATTTGCCAGCTCCACTAACCAGGGGAGCTCAGGACAGAAATGGCTCCTATCCAGGAATAAATGGTTCATGGACTTTTGAGTAACTTTCTCCCCTGCGTGGGCCTGTGTGGGTCTATTTCCTGAGACTACAACCGTTTCAGCTGTGTAGTGGAGAGGTGGGTATTTGATGTTTGAAACTCTTTGTCTATTAAACAGGATTTCACATCAGGGGCCTAAGGATTTATGGCTCCACTCAGGTCACCCAGCCACCTGTGACAGGGGTCCAAGGACAACTGGTACCTCCCAGTACTTACAACCAAAAACATTGGGTGCCCATGGTCCATCTGGAAAACCCACCCACCTGTACGTTCTAGGGAACAGGGACACGCTTTCCTCAGAGACACTTGGTGGACAATTCTCAGTCCCCTGCCTTGTTCACAGTGTGAACACCTCCTCCAATCAGAAACCCATACATGAATCAATCACCCCTGCCCCTCTAAGATTGTAGGACAGAGCCCGTACCACACACTTGGTGATCAGCTACCTGGACACCTGAGCTGAATTCATACAAGAAAACTGTATGGACTCCTAGACTGATACTCATGATAACAGCTCTAGCCATCTGTGGACAGAACGTCAGCGCTCCAAAGGTGAAAATAATCAAGTCAGCTCGCTCAAGCAACCCATTTTGGTGTATCAAGACAAAACAAAGCAAGAAGCTACGATACCGTAAACAAACATAAAAAAAAAAAACTAATAAATAGCGTATACATGGCTCGGAGACAACAGTCAATTTCAAGTCACATAAAGAAACAGACCATGATGGCCTGAACAAGCTCTCAAAATAAAGAATCAAGGGATCTTCTAGATGAAAGTGCCTCCTGGAATTACTAGATGCAGAATCAAAAGATTAATATACATAACACTTCAAGATATCAGGAAGGAAATCAAGCAATATGCAGAACAAGCCAAGGAACACAGATAAAGCAGTTGAAGAAATTAAAAAGGTTATTCAGGAACATAATGAAAAATTTAATAAGCTAGAAAACTCCATAGACAGACAGTAATCAGAAATTCAGAAGATTAACAATAAAACTACAGAAATAGAGGACTGAGTAGAAAGTCAGAGGAGCAGAATTGAGCAAGTGGAAGGCAGAATTTGTGAACTTGAAGTTAAAACACTCAGCATCAATATATTTGAAGAAAAACCAGATAAAAGAATTTAAAAAAATAAAGAAACCTTAAGAACCATGTGGGACTCTATCAAGAGAGATAACATATGAGTGATTGGAGTCCCAGAACAGGGAAGGATAACAAAAAATACAGAGAGAATTGTTGAAGATTTGTTGGCAGAAAACTTCCCTGATATCATGAAAGATGAGAAGATATCTATCCAAGATGCCCATCAAACTCTACATACGGTAGATTTTAAAAGAAAGCTACCAAGACGTATTATAATCAAACTCACCAAAACCCAAGATAAACAGAGAATATTAAGAGCAGCTAGGGATAAACAAAAAGTCACCTACAAAAGATAGTCAATAAGTATAAGCTTGAACTACTTGGCAGAAACCATGCAGGCAAGAAGGCAATGGGATGACTTATATAAAAAATTGAAGAAAAAAAATGCCAGCCAAGAATCATATCCAGCAAAACTGTCTCTCAAATATGAAGGTGAAATTAGGACATTTCCAGATAAACAAGTTTAGGGAATTCGTAAAAACCAAAGCAAAACTACAAGAAATACTAAAGGGAGTTCTTTGGTTAGAAAATCAATAATATCAGGTATCAACCCAAGACTAGAACAATGGACAGAGCAATCAGAGGTCAACCCAAACAGGGAAATTAAAAAAATAAATCAAGGTAAAAAAAAAACACTCAAAACAGGGAAAAAGCGATGTTATTATATAAAAGAAGTCAACATTAAAACAATAAACAGGGGCTAAGAAATGTAGCCATAGATCTTTCACATGGAGAGGAAGACAAGGTGATACAAAGAAATAAAAGTTAGGTTTAAATTTAGAAAAACGGGTAAATAATAAGATAACCACAAAGGAGACAAACTACCCTACACATCAAAATAAAATACAAGAAAAAATAGAGACTCAGTAGAAACAAAATCAACAACAACGAATAAGAGGAAAAGACAATATGTAAAGATAAACTACTCAGCACATAAAATTAAGTAGGAAAAAGAAACTGTCAACAACACATAAAAATAATAGCACTAAATTCATACCTATCCATAATTACACTGAATGTAAGCAGACTAAATGCACCATTAAATAGAGAGAGTGGCAGAATGGATTAAAAAACATGATCCATCTATATGCTGCCTACAAGAGACACACCTTAGACTTAGAGACACAAACAAACTAAAACTCAAAGGATGGAAAAATATATATCAACCAACCAACAATCAAAAAAGAGCAGGAGTGGCAATATTAATTTCTGACAAAATAGATTTTAAAGTCAAATTCATCATAAAGGATGAGGAAAGACACTATATAATGACAGACGGGACAATATACCAGGAGGATATGACTACATTAAATATTTGTGCCCTCAATGACAGGGCTGCAAGATACATGAAACAAACTCTAACAGCATTGAAACATGAGATAGACAGCTCCACAATAATAGTAGGAGACTTCAACACACCACTTTCAGTGAAGGGTAGGACATCCAGAAAGAAGCTCAATAAAGACACAGAGGATCTAAATGTCACAATCAAACAACTTGACCTCATAAACATATACAGAACATTCCACCCAACAGCACCCAAGTGTACTTTCTTTTCTAGTGCACATGGAAAATTCTCTAGAATAGACCATATATTAGGTCATAAAGCAAGCCTTAGCAGAATCTAAGACATTGAAATAATACAAAGCATCTTCTCTGACCATAAGGCCATAAAAGTAGAAATCAATAGCAGAACAAGCAGGGAAAAGCAATGAAACACTTGGAAACTGAACAATACGCTGCTCAAAAAAGACTGCATTAGAGAAGACATTAAGGTTGGAATTAAGAAATTCATAGAATCCAGTGAGAATGAAAACACTTTCTGTCAGAACCTTTGGGACACAACGAAAGCAGTGCTCAGAGGTCAATTTATATCAATAAATGCACACATACAAAAAGAAGAGAGGGCCAAAATCAAAGAGTTATCCCTACAACTTGAACAAATAGAAAAAGAGCAACAAAAGAAACTCTTAAGGACGAGAAGAAAGCAAATAATTAAAATTAGAGCAAAATTAAATGAAATAGGAAACAAACAAAAAAACAATTGAAAGAATTAACAAGACCAAGAGCTGGTTCTTTGAAAAAATTAACAAAATTGATAAACCATTGGCCAAACTGACAACAGAAAAGGAGAGGAAGCAAAGAACCTGAATAAGAAATGAGTTGGGCAATATTACAACTGACCCAACTGAAATTAAGAGAATCATATCAGGTTACTTCAAAAAATTTTACTGTAACAAATTTCAAAACCTAGAAGAGCTGGATGAATTCCTAGAAACACACTACCTACCTAAACTAACACAAAAAAAGGTAGAGCAACTAAATAGACCCATAGCAAAAGAAGAGATTGAAAAGGTAATGAAAAAACACTTAACAAAAAAAAAGCCCTGGCCCCGACAGCTTCACTGCAGAGTTCTACCAAACTTTCAGAGAAGAGTTAACACCACTACTACTAAAGGTATTTCAGAGCATAGAAAAAGATGGAATACTCCCAAATTCATTCTATGAAGCCAGCATATCCCTGACACCAAAACCAGGTAAAGACACCACATGAAAAGAAAATTACAGACCTATACCCCTCATGAACATAGATGCAAAAACCCTCAATAAAATTCCAGCCAATAGAATTCAGCCACATATCAAAAAAATAATTCACCAGGACCAAGTGGATTCATACCAGGTATGCAGAAATGGTTCAACATTAGAAAAACAATTAATGTAATCCATCACATAAATAAAACAAAAGACAGGAATCACATGATTTTATCAATTGATGCAGAAGAGGCATTTGACAAAGTTCAACACCCATTCATGATAAAAACTCTCGGTGAAATAGGAATAGAAGGAAAATTCCTCAACATAATAAAGAGAATTTATACAAAGCCAACAGCCAACATCATCCTAAATGGAGAGAGCCAGAAAGCATTCCCCTTGAAACCAGGAACCAGACAAGGATGCCCTTTATCACCACTCTTATTCAACATTGTACTGGAGGTCCTAGCCAGAGCAATTAGGCTAGATAAAGAAATAAAGGGCATCTGGATTGGCAAGGAAGAAGTAAAAGTATCTGTATTTGCAGATGACATGATCTTGTATACAGAATCCTCAGGAAAACTACTGAAACTAATAGAAGAGTTCAGCAGAGTACCAGGATACAAGATAAACATGCAAAAATCAGAGAGAGAGGCGGGACCAAGACAGTTGCCTAGGTAGAAGCTTCTGCTGATCCCTCTTGCAACAAAGACTCAAAAAAACAAGTGAATCAATTACATACATGACAATCTATGAATCCTGACCATCAAACGGAGAACTCAGGAGTTGACCTGAGTGACAGGGGAGTGAAAAGCTGTGCACTGAAGCAGCGACTGCTTCTGGAGCCGACATGCCACGCCACAGCCTTGAGCCCTTGTGGTTCCTTGGAGCCAGAGTGGTGGGACTGATCGCGGCTTACTGAGACGGGGCAAGCACGGGACGCAGCCCTAACCCCCGGAGCAACCTTGGTGGGGACCCAGCCAGTGCACACAGGCTGCACACCGACATGGCTGACAGGGGAATGAGAAACTACAGCGAAGCAGTGACTGGTTTCAGAGCCTGGAGCACAGCTCCTTGGTAGTGGGCTGTGGAATAAGCAGGGCGGGGCTGATTGCCGCTTCCTGAGACAGGGCAAGCACTGGACGCGAGCCCTAACCCTCTGGGGCAATCTTGGCGGGGACCCAGCCAGTGTACACAGGTTACACACCCCTCTGGAATCTCAGATTAAAGTATGTAAGTAACTTTGTCTATCTTGCCAGCACTACTCTCTCCTATCTATCTGATCCCTCCCTTCCTTACCCCAGCCAGCTTCATTAACATTGGAATTCCCTGGGCCAGAGAGTGAAGTGCTCTGTGGGTTTTTTTTTTTTTTTTTTCCTTTTCTAACCCATTCTCCTGGACTGAGAAAAGCAGCAATTAACATCAGGGGAAAAATCCTTCCCTGACTTCCCTAAACTGGAATAACAATACAGAACTAACTCCATCCAGGCATAAGAGATCCACAGTATTTGGCTTTCACCCCTACAGGGAATCAGGTGGCCATTATAATGCAAAGATAATTCTGATAGAGATCTGACTGTAATAGTTTTAACTGAGCAGTGGAAAAGCAAGTTTTGGAGGTCAGAGCCCTCACTGATCCACAGCAGGGAACTGAGAGCTGAGGCTCCATCCACACCACCTAGCCACCTGCTAAAGAGGTCTGAGGATAGTGATGCCTACCAATCTTTAGAGGCACAAGCATTGGGTGCCTAAGGTACAGCTGCAGAGCCCACCCACCAAAGTGCTCTAGAGAATAGAGACACTCTACCTCACTGGCACTTGGGGGAAGGCTGTCAGCATCCTGCCCTCCTCCAAGCATGACCCCCTGCTGCTACTAGAAACTGGCACATACAACCACTACCACTACTCCTCTAAGTTAATAGGTGACAGCCTACACCACACACTAGGTAACCCACTATCAAGACACCTGAGCTGATTCTATTCAAGAATAGTGAATGGACTCATAGGCTCATATGAAAGAGCCAAAATCAAAGAACTGTCCCTACAACTTAAACAAATACAGATCAACAAAAGAAACTGTCAGGCACCAGAAGAAAACAAATAAAAATTAGAGCAGAATTAAATGAATTAGAGAACAGAAAAACAACTGAAAGAGTTAGCAAGGCCAAAAGCTGATTCTTCGAAAAAATTCACAAAATTCATAAAGCATTGGCCACACTGACTAAAGAAATACAGGAAAGGAAATAAATAACCCGAATAAGAAATGAGAGGGGCCATATCAAAACTGACCCAACTGAAATTAAAAGAATCATATCAGATTTCTAGGAAAAATTGTACTCTAACAAATTTGAAAAGCTAGAAGAAATGGATGAATTCCTAGAAACACACAACCTACCTGAACTAACACAAGCAAAGGTAGAACAACTAAATAGACCCATAACAAAAAAAGAGATTGAAAGGGTAATCAAAAAACTCCCAACAATGAAAAGCCCTGGCCCCATGGCTTCACTGCAGAGTTCTACCAAACTTTCAGAGAAGAGTTAACACCACTACTACTAAAAGTATTTCAAAGTATGGAAGAGGATGGAATACTCCCTAACTCATTCTGTGAAGTCAGCATATACCTGATACCAAAACCAGCTAAAGACAGAGCAAAAAGAAAATTACAGACCTATATTCCTCACGGACATAAATGCAAATATCCTCAACAAAATTCTAGCCAATAGAATTCAACAACATATCAAAAAAATTATCCACCATGGCCAAGTGGGATTTATACCAGGTATGCAAGTATGGTTCAATATTAGAAAAAGAATTAATATAATCCACCATATAAATAAAACAAAAGACAAGAACCACATGATTTTATCAATTGATGCAGAAAAGGCATTTGACAAAGTCCAATGCCCATTCATGATAAAAACTCTCAGTAAAATAGGAATAGAAGGAAAATTCCTCAGTGCAATAAAGGGCATTTATACAAAGCTAACAGCAACAACCTCCTAAATGGAGAGAGCCTGAAAGCATTTCCCTTGAGAACGGGAACCAGACAAGGATGCCCTTTATCACTGCTCTTTTTCATCATTGTGCTGGAGGTCCTAGCCAGAACAATTAAAGTAGACAAAGAAATAAAGGGCATCCAGATTGGCAAGGAAGAAGTAAAATTATCTCTATTTGCAGACAACATGATCTTATACACAGAAAACCCTAAGGAATCCTCAAGAAAACTACTGAAACTAATAGAAGAGTTCAGCAGAGTATCAGGTTACAAGATAAATATACAAAAATCAGTTGGATTACTCTACATCAACAAAAAGAACATCGAAGAAGAAGTCACCAAATCCATACCATTCACAGTAGCCCCGGGATGGGGGCCAAGATGGCTGACTAGGCAGACGCTACTCGGATCCCTCTTGCAACAGACTCAGAAAAACAAGTGAATCGATCACATACATGACAATCTACGAACCCTGACCATCAAACACAGATCTAAAGAGTTGGCCTGAGTGACAGGTGAGCGAAAAGCTGCCTCCTGAACCAGCGACCACTTCTGGAACCCGCAACCCACCCCACAGCTTTGAGCCCTGGTGGTTCCCTGGTGCCGAGTGGCGGGGTGATGGCAGCTTGCTGAGGTGGCACAGGCACAGGACACAGCCCTAACCCCTAGCCCCCTGGGGTAACCTCCGTAGAGATTCAGCCAGCGCAAGCAGGCTGCACACTGATGGAGCTAAGGAGAGAACGAACAACCACGGGGAAGCAGCGACTGTTTTCAGAGCCTGGAGCCAGCGTCCCAGTCAGAAAACCTTGGCGCCGGGCTTTGGTCTGGGTGCAGGGGAGCTGAGCATGGCATCCTGAGACGGCGCAAACATGGGACGCAGCCCTAGCACCCAGAAGTGACCTCAGGGGAAGCCCAGCCAGTGCACGCAGGCAGCGCAACGGCACGCTGACAGGAGGAGAAGTCACTGGGAGGCAGCGACCGGTTTTGGAGCCTGGAGTGCAGCATCCCAGCTGGGGAACCTTGGCACTGGGCTTTGGACTGGGAGCGGAGGAACTAACCGTGGCTTCTGAGACAGCACAAGCACGGGATGCGGGCCTGACCCTCGGGGCGATCTCTACCCAGCCAGCACACACAGTCGATGCGCCCCTCAGGAATCTCAGATAAAACAGTCATCCCAAGCAAGATAAGTAACTTTATCTATATTCTGGGGTGCTACTCTCTCCTATCTATCTGATCCCTCCCCTCCCCTTCCCAGGAGGCTTCATTAATGTTGGAATTTCCTGGGCCAGGGAATGAAGGGCTCTGCGTTTTTTTTTTTCTTTGTTTTGTCTTTTCCTAATCCATTCTCCTGGCTTGAGAAAAAAAAAAGCAGCTACAAAAAACCCAGGAACCAAGAGTCCTTCCCTGACTTCCCAAAATTGGACTAAAAATACAGAACCAGCTCCAGCCAAGCATTTGAGATCCACGGTCTTGGGCTTTCATCCCTACAGGGAACAAGGTGGCTATTATAATGCAAAGGCAATTCTGATAGGGATCTGACTGTAACTGCTTTAGCGGATTACTGGAAAGACAAGTTTCCCAGGTCTGATATCTCTACCTATTAAACAGAGCCCTCACTGACCCACAACGGGGAACTAAGGGCTGAAGCTCCACCCAAACCACCTAACCTCCTGCCATAGGGGCCTGAGGATAGTGACATCTACCAATCTGTAGAGGTACATGCATTGGGTGCCTAAGGTACAGCTGCAGAACCCACCCACCAAAGTGCTTTAGGAATAGAGACACACCTACCTCACTGGCACTTGAGGGAAGCCTGTCAGCATCCTGCCCCCCCTGGAATGTGACCCCCTGCTGCTACTAGAATCTGGGGCATACAACTATCACCACTACTCCTCTAAGCGCATAGGTGACAGTCTACCCCACACACTTGGTGACCCAAAATCAGATTCTACTCAAGAATAGTGAATGGACTCTTAGGCTTATATTTCTGGCAATGGCCCAAACCAGCTGGTAAGAGGACATAAGTGATTCAAAGCCTACAACAATGAAGACAGTGCAATCTAGTAGCCCATCTATGTACATTGAAAGAAAACAAAACAAGGTAAGTCTCAGTGAGCAAATATAAAATAAACCATCACAGTAGCCCCAGGGAAGATAAAATACTTAGGAATAAACCTAACCAGCAACATAAAAGACCTATACAAAGAAAACTACAAGGTACTACTGCAAGAAACCAAAAGGGACCTACATAAGTGAAAAAACATTCCTTGCTCATGGGTGGGAAGAATTAACATTATAAAAATGTCTATTCTATATTTGTTTTTGAGCCTACTCGTTTTGAATTTTAGAAATACTTTAACATTTTCCTTATCTTACTGAGTCTACATGTCAGATTAAGCTCATAATTCACAGTTTTTAATGAGATATATTCAGAAGGGTAGAAAATCAACTTATGATTCAAGAAAATGACAAGCAGTAATATCAGTTCATTAATCAGTTCAAGAAATTCTTGATCGGTTCCAAGAAATCTGAGTTATGTGAGAAATATGAGTTAAGTACTATTATAAATTATGTTTTCAAGTAAATGTTCATAAATTGAATAGAGAATGTGATTTTTTTATTGTGATATCTGTCTTCAGAGGCAACTATGCTGTTGTAAATTAAATCTTCTATCATGTCTAAATATTTCATTAAAGTTAATGATTATATTTATCAAAAAAAAAGTCTATTCTACCAAAAGTGATCTATACATTTAACGCAATTCTGATCCAAATTCCAATGACATTCTTTAATGAGATGGAGAAACAAATCATCAACTTCATATGGAAGGGAAAGAGGCCCCGCATAAATAAGGCATTATTGAAAAAGAAGAACAAAGTGGGAGACCTTACTTTACCTGATTTTAGAACCTATTACACCACCACAGTAGTCAAAACAACCTGGTACTGGTACACAACAGACACATAGACCAATGGAACAGAATTGAGAATCCAGGTATAAACCCATCCACATATGATCAGATGATATTTGACAAAGACCCAGTGTCAGTTAATTGGGGAAAACGTAGTCTTTTTAACACATTTTGCTGGCATAACTGAATATCCACCTGCAAAAAAATGAAACAGGACCCATACCTCACACCATGCACAAAAACTAACTCCAAATGGATCAAAGACCTAAACATAAAGTGTTAAATGACAAAGATCATGGAAGAAAAAATAGGGACAACGTTATGAGCCCTAATATATGGCATAAACAGAATAGAAAAGTTACTACAAATGCCAGAAAGAAACCAAATAACTGGGAGCTCCTAAAAATCAAACATCCATGCTCATCTAAAGGCTTCACTAAAACAGTAAAAAGACCTCCTAAAAACTGGGAAAAAAATTTCAGCTACGACATCTCTGACCAGCACCTGATCCCTAAAATCTACATGACTCTGCTAAAACTCAACCACAAAGAGATAACAACCCAATTAAAAAATGGGCAAAGGATAAGAACAGGCACTTCACTAAAGAAGACATTCACGCGGCTAACAGATACATGACGAAGTGCTCTCGATCATTAGCCATTAGAGAAATGCAAATCAAAGCTACAATGAGATTCCATCTTATTCCAACAAGGCTGGCATTAATCTAAAAAACACAAAATAATAAATGTTGCAGAGGCTGTGGAGAGACTGGAACACTTCTACACTGCTGGTGGGAATGTAAAATGGTACAACTACTTTGGAAATCGATTTGGCACCTCCTTGAAATCCTAGAAATAGAACTACTGTATGATCCAGCAATCCCACTCCTCAGAATATATCCTAGAGAAATAAGACCCTTTACATGAACAGATATGTCCACACCCATGTTCATCGCAGCACTGTTTACAATAGCGAAAAGATGGAAGCAACCAAGGTATCCATCAACGGATGAATGGATAAATAGATTATGGTATATTCACACAATGGAATACTATGCATGGATAAAGAACAATGATGAATCTGTGAAACATTTCATAACGTGGAGAAACACTGAAAGCATTATGCTGAGTGAAATTAGTCAGTTGTGAAAGGACAAATATTGTATAAGGCCATTACTATAAGATCTTGAGAAATAGTTTAAACTGAGAAGAACACATTCTTTTGTGGTTACAAGAAGGGGGAGGGAGGGAGGGTGGGAGAGGAGTATTCACTAACTAGATGGTAGATAAGAACTACTTTAGGTGAAGAGAAGGACGACACTCAATACGGGGGAGGTCAGCACAACTGGACTAAACCAAAAGCAAAGAAGTTTCCTGAATAAACCGAATGCTTCTAAGGTCAGCGTAGCAGGAGCAGGGGTTTGGGGACCATGGTTTCAGGGGACATCTAAGTCATTTGGCATAATAAAATGTATTAAAAAAACATTCTGCATCCTGCTTTGAAGAGTGGCATCTGGGGTCTTAAATTCTAGCATGCGGCCGTCTAAGATGCATTATTGGTCTCAACCCACCTGGATTAAAGAAGAATGAAGAACACCAAGGACACAAGTTAATTACAAGCTCAAGAGACAGAAAGGGCCACGTGAACCAGAGACTACATCATCCTGAGACCAGAAGAACTAAATGGTGTCCGGCTACAACCAATGACTGCCCTGGTAAGGAACACAACAAAGAATCCCTGAGGAAGCAGCAGAACAGTGGGATGCAGACCCTAAAGCCTAATAAAAAGACCAGACTTAATGGTCTGACTGAGACTAGGTGGACCCCAGTGGTCACGGCCCCCAGACCTTCTGTTGGCCCAGGAAAGGAACCATTCCCAAAGCCAATTCTTCAGACAGGGATTGGACCGGACAATGGGTTGGAGAGGGATTCTGGTGAGGAGTGAGCTACTTGGATCAGGTGGGCACTTGAGACTGTTGGCATCTGCTGCCTGGAGGGGAGATGGGAAGGTAGAGGGGCTTAGAAGCTGACAAAATGGACACGAAAAAAGAAAGTGGAAGGAGGGAGCGGGATGTCTTATTGGGGGGAGAGTAATTGGGAGTATTATTATTATTTTTTTTAAATGTAGTAAGGTGTATATAAGTTTTTTTATGTGAGAGACTGACTTGATTTGTAAACTTTAACTTAAAGCACAACAAAAATTATTCAAAAAAAAAATCAGTTAGATTCCTCTACACCAATAAAAAGAACATCTAAGAGGAAATCACCAAATCAATACCATTTACAGTAGCCCCCAGGAAGACAAAATACTTAGGAACACATCTTATCAGAGGTGTAAAAGACTTATAAAAGGAAAATACAAAACACTTCAGCAAGAAACCAAAAGAGACTTACATAAGTGGAAAAACATACCTTGCTCATGGATAAGAAGACTTAACATTGTAAAAATGTCTATTCTACCAAAAGGGATCTATAGATTTAATGCAATTCCGATCCAAATCCCAACAACATTCTTTAATGAGATGGAGAAACAAATCACCAACTTCATGTGGAAGGGAAAGAGGCCCCGGATAAGTAAAGCATTACTGAAAAAGAAGAACAAAGTGGGAGGCCTCACTCTTCCTGATTTTAGAAGCTATTATACCATCACCGTAGTCAAAACAGCCTGGTACAGGTACATCAATGGAAAAATAGACCAATGGAACAGAATTGAGAATCCAGACATAAATCCATCCACATATGTGCAGTTGATATTTGACAAAGGCCCCAAATCAGTTAAACGGGGGAAAAGACAGTCTTTTTAACAAATGGTGCTGGCATAACTGGCTATTCATCTGCAAAAAAAGTGAAACAAGAGCCATACTTCACCCCATGCACAAAAACTACCTCAAAATGGATCAAAGACCTAAATATAAAATCTAAAACGATAAAGATCATGGAAGTAAAAATAGGGACAGCATTAGAAGCATGGCATAAACACTATACAAAACATTACTAACAATGCAGAAGAAAAACTAGATAACTGGGAGCTCCTAAAAATCGAACACCTATGCTCATCCAAAGACTTCAATAAAAGACTAAAAAGATTACCTACAGACTAGGAAAAAGCTTTTAGCTATGACATTTCCGATCAGCGACTGATCTCTAAAATCTACATGTTACTGCAAAAATGATACAAAAAGACAAATAACCCAATTAAAAAATGAGCAAAAGATATGAACAGACAGCTCACCAAAGAAGACATTCAGGGAGCTAACAGATACATGAGGAAATGTTCACAATCATTAGCCATTAGAGAAATCCAAATCAAAGCTACAATGAGATTCCATCTTACTCCCACAAAGCTGGCATTAATCCAAAAAACACAAATAAATAAATGTTGGAGAGGTTGCGGAGAGACTGGAACACTTATACACTGCTGGTGGGAGTGTAAAAGGGTACAACCACTTTGGAAATCAATTTGGTGCTTCCTTAAAAAGCTGGAAGTAGAACTACCATATAATCCAGTAATCCTACTCCTTGTAACATATCCTAGAAAAACAAGAGCCTTTACACAAACAGATATATGCACAACCATGTTCATTGCAGCACTGTTTACAATAGCAAAAAGATGGAAGCAATGAAGGTGCCCATGAATGGATGAATGGGTATGTAAATTATGGTATATTCACACAATGGAATATTACTCATTGATAAAGAGCAATGATGAATCCATGAAACACTTCATAACATGGAGGAATCTTGAAGGCATTATGCTGAGGGAAATTAGTCAGTTGCAAAAGGACAAATATTGTATAAAAAAAAATATTGTATAAGGCCACTATTATAAGAACTCGAGAAATAGTTTAAACAGAGAAGAAAACATTCTTTGATGGGTAGGAGAAGGAGGAGGTAGGGAGGTAGAGAAAGTGGTATTCACTAATTAGGTTGTAGATAGGAACTACTTTAGGTGAAGAGAAAGGCAACACACAATGCAGGAGAGGTCAGCACAACTGGACTAAACCAAAAGCAAAGAAATTTCCTGAATAAACTGCATGCTTCTTTTTTTTTTTTTTTTTCCAAAGGCCAGTGTTTTTTTTTTTTTTTTAAACTGGGTTTTTTAAAGGCCAGTGTAGCGGGGGCAGGGGTTTGGGCACCATGGTTTCAGGGGACATCTAATCAATTGGCATAATAAAATGTATTAGGCAAACATTCTGCATCCCACTTTGGAGAGTGGTGTCCGGGGTCTTAAACGCTAGCAAGCGGCGATCTAAGGTGCATCAATTGGTTTCAACCTACATGCATCAAAGGAGAGTGAAGAACACCAAGGACAAAAGAGACAGAAAAAAAAAAAAAAAAAACAAAGACACTGCCGTCGAGTCGATTTCGACTCATAGTAACCCTATAGGATAGAGTAGAACTGTCCCATAGAGTTTCCAAGGAGCGTCTGGTACATTCGAACTGCTGATCTTGTAGTTGGCTGCTGTAGCACTTAACCACTATGCCACCAGTGTTTCCAACTGAAGCCATTACTGTTGAGTCGATTCCGACTTATAGGAACCCTAACGGACAGAGTAGAACCACCTGATAGGAAAAGACGGAAAGGACCACATAAACCCGAGACTACATCAGCTTGAGACCAGAAGAACTAGATGGTGCCTGGCTACAACCAATGACTGCCCTGACAGGGAACACAACAGAGAACCCCTGAGGGAGCAGGAGAGCAGTGGGATGCAGACCCCAAATTCCCGTAAAAAGACCAGACTTAATGGTCTGACTGAGACTAGAAGCACCCGGGTGGTCATGGCCCCTAGGCCTTCTGTTAGCCCAAGACAGGAACCATTCCCAAAGCTAACACTTCAGACAGGGATTGGATTAGACAACGGGATAGAAAAAGATGCTGGTGAAGAATGAGCTTCTTGGATCAAGTAGGCACTTGAGACTATGTTGGCATCTCCTATCTAGAGGGGAGATGAGAGGGCACAGAGGGTCAGAAGCTTGAGAAATGGACACAAAAAGACTGGAGGAAAGGAGCGGGCTATCTCATTAGGGGGAGAGCAATTAGGAGTATATAGCAAGGATTACATAAATTTTTGTATGAGAGACAGACTTGATTTGTAAACTTTCTCCTAAAGTACAATAAAAATTAAAAAATATATACATAACCACAAAAAAAGGTATTTGAGAAGTAAAATAATAATAATAATGGACATTGAGAAGAATTAAATGTGTAGTAAGAAGAAAAGGAAGGATGGTAGAGGCAGAGAGGGAGCAAAGTAATTCTTGCTCATGGAAAGTAAGGCTGTCTCCTCCATACCTTACACTCCCACCCACCCCAGGGATTATGCATACATTTTCACAAAATCCTTCTGGGGACAATGTCCTATCCAGAAAATCACATGGAAATTTCCAGATAGGCATGGCCGGCATGGAGGGTGTATTTGAGCTGTTGAGGCAACAATTTTCAAGTGCCTGCTGTGTGCCTGATGCAAGCACTGTGAATACAAAGCTCAATAAGAGAAGATTCCACTTTTACTTCGCTTCCAATCTTCCTTTATACCCTCAAGAACTCTGTTTAGAAGGAGTCACATTTATGTACTGGTTATATGGAAGAATGGACTAAAGCCTGGAGAGATTTGTGACTTAACTGAAGTCAATGAACAAGTTGGAATTGGGACCATTCTACTTAGGTAAAAGAAGTTGATTCCTGCCCCCTTGCAAATAAATAAATACATATGTACATTTATATATGTGTGTGTTTATATTTATATGTGTGTGTGTATATGTATATATGTATACATATGTGTGTGTGTGTATATATATATATATACAATTACAGCCTTGGAAACCCTATGAGGCATTTCTCCTCTGTCCTATAGGATCTCTATGAGTCAGAATTGACTCAACAGTAAACGGGTTTGGTTTAGGTTTATATGCATATGTAGTTTTCTCTCGGTATCCATGGGGTATTGGTTCCAGGACCCCTAGCAGATAACAAAATCGGCAAATGCTCAAGGCTCTTACATAAAATGGTGTAGTATTTGCATATAACCTGTGCACATACTCCCATATGCTTTAAATAATCTCTAAATTACTTGGAATACCTAATACAATGTAAATGTTGTGAAAATAGTTGTACTGTATTGTTTAGGGAATAATTATAAGAAAAAAGTCTGTACACGATCAATGTTCAGACGAGTGCTGGAGAGAGACTGAGGATCTGTGAAATGGGGGAGGCTACAGGAGGGTATGCCTACACGTCATTCACTCACATGTATTCGGCATAGTGCTCATGTGTTACAAATTCAAGTTTTGCTTTTTGGAACTTTTTTTTTCAAATATTTTTGATCTGCAGTTGGTTGATTCTGTGGATGCAGAACCTGCAGATACAGTGGGCCAACTGTATGTATGCATGTATGTATGTATGTGTATATGTGTGTATATATGTAAATATGCAGATGACAGTGCAGATGTCCTTGAATGAAGCCTGCTACCTACCCCAACCAACCATCGTCTTCAACTTTGGGGAACACTAAAGCATTCTTGTGGCGATATCCCGCGGATTTCAGTAGCTCCTTATGATGGTTGGAGTTGTGTGTCAACTTGGCTGGGCCACGATTCTCAGTGGTTTGGCGGTTACATAATGATGTAATTTGGCAGTTACACAATGATGTAGTTGTCCTCCATTTTTTGGTATAGTCACCACCATGATGTGATCTGATGTGTTCAACCAATCAGTTGTAAGGGAAGTTTCCTCCACTGTGTGACCTGCATACAATGTATACAGACATTCTGGCAAAGCTCGCTGGCTTTTTCTCACTGTGGATCCTGCACTTGGCTCATCCTCATCTGACCTCTGATTCTTGGCACTTTAGCCAGCAGCATGTCAAAATGTCTGCCAGCCTTGGGATTCATCAGCATCCACAGCCTGTGAGCCAGCACTCTGCCATCATACCTGCTGGTCTTGGGTTTGTCAGCTCCTGCAGGCAGCTACATGAGTCAGGAGAAGCCTCTCACCTGATGCCTGACCCACGGGTATGGGACACGGTAGACTGTCACAACTGTGTGAGACATTTTATTGAGAAAAATCTCTCTCTCTATGTGTGTGTGTGTGTGTGTGAGAGAGAGAGAGTCCATGTGTGTGTGTATGCATCACTTCTTTTGCTTCTCTAGAAAACTCAGCCTAAGAAATAAGGTAATGAGAGTAGTTCTAAAGAAACAAAAGTGTCAGCATGAGTTTTCTAAATTGGTTCTCAAGTCTGGTTAGTCTTAATGATGTTGACGGCTGCTTCTAGTAGTAAAGAGGGCACTGCTAATCCACGGCATCCATGCAATAGAAATATGCAAAATATCACCACCAATAAATAGATCCAGTACTGGTGAGAGGCAAGGCTTTTGGTGATCAAATGTTTGATGCTTCTCTGTCTGCAATTTTGTCAGAATGAGAAGTATAGGGAAGGTGGTTGATTTCTCCTACTCTTGCTAGACAAAGTGGTGAAACAAAGAAATGTGCTCAGAGTTTCAGAATCAAAGTTCAAGCACCTCATAATTGACATCAAATTTGCCACATGTACCCCGAAAGAAAGCCTTCTTTCTTTTTTTTTTTTAATTTTTATTGTCCTTTAAGTGAAAGTTTGCAAATCAAGTCAGTTTCTCACACAAAAACTTATATATACCTTGCTACATACTCCCAGTTGCTCTCCCCCTAATAAGACAGGCTGATCCCTCCCTCCACTCTCTCTTTTCATGTCCATTTCACCAGCTTCTAACACCCCCTATCCTCTCATCTCCATTCCAGGCAGAAGATGCCGACATAGTCTCAAGTGTCCACCTGATCCAAGAAGCTCACTCCTCAGCAGCATCTCTCTCCAACCCATTGTCCAATCCAAGCCCTGTCTGAAGAGTTGGCTTTGGGAATGGTTCCTGTCCTGAGCCAACAGAAGGTCTGGGGGCCATGACCACTGGGGTCCTTCTAGTTTCAGTCAGACGATTAAGTCTGGTCTTTTTACAAGAATTTGGGTTCTGCATCCCACTGCTCTCCTGCTTCCTCAGGGGTTCTCTGTTGTGTTGCCTCTCAGGGCAGTCATCGGTTGTAGCCAGGCACCATCTAGTTCTTATGGTCTCAGGCTGCTGTAGTCTCTGGTTTATGTGGCCCTTTCTGTCTCTTGGGCTCGTAGTTATCTTGTATCCTTGGTGTTCTTCATTCTCTTTTGGTCCAGGTGAGTTGAGACCAATTGATGCATCTTAGATGGCTGCTTGCTAGCGTTTAAGACCCCAGACGCCACTCTTCAAAGGGGCATGCAGAATGTTTTCTTAATAGATTTTATTATGCCAATTGACTTGTATGTCCCCTGAAACCATGGTCCCCAGACCCCTGCCCCTGCTACACTGGCCTTCGGAGCATTCAGTTTATTCAGGAAGCTTCTTTGCTTTCGGTTAAGTCCAGTTGTGCTGACCTGTCCTGTATTGCGTGCTGTCTTTCCCATCACCTAAAGTAGTTCTCATCTACTATCTAATTAGTGATTACCGCTCTCCCACCCTCCCTCCCCCTCCCTCGTAACCATCAAAGAATATTTTCTTCTCTGCTTAAACTATTTCTCGAGTTCTTATAATAGTGGTTCTTATACAGTATTTGTCCTTTTGCAACTGACTAATTTCACTCAGCATAATGCCTTCCAGATTCCTCCATATTATGAAATGTTTCACAGATTCATCGTTGTTCTTTATCCATGCATAGTATTCCATTGTGTGAATATACCATAATTTATTTACCCATTCATCTGTTGATGGGCACCTTGGTTGCTTCTATATTTTTGCTATTGTAAACAGTGCTGCAATGAATATGGGTGTGCATATATCTGTTTGTGTGAAGGCTCTTATTTCTCTAGGATATATTCCAAGGAGTGGGATTGCTGCATAACATGGTAGTTCCATTTCTAGCTTTTTAAGGAAGTACAAAATTGATTTCCAAAGTGGTTGTACCATTTTACACTCCCACCAGCAGTGTAGAAGTGTTCCAATCTCTCCACAGCCTCTCCAACATTTATTATTTTGTGTTTTTTGGATTAATGCCAGCCTTGTTGGAGTGAGATGAAATCTCATTGTAGTTTTGATTTGCATTTCTCTAATGGCTAATGATGGTGAACATTTCCTCATCTATCTGTTAGCTACCTGAATGCATTCTTTATTAAAGTGTCTGTTCCTATCTTTTGCCCATTGTTTAATTGAGTTATTTGTCTTTTTGTGGTTAAGTTTTTGCAGTATCATGTAGATTTTAGTGCTCAGGTGCTGATCAGGAATGTCATAGCTAAAAACTTTTTCCCAGTCTGTAGGTAGTCTTTTTACTCTTTTGGCAAAGGCTTTGGATGAGCGTATGTGTTTGAGTTTTAGGAGCTCCCAGTTATCTAGTTTTTCTTCTGCATTTTTAGTAATGTTTTGTATACTGTTTATGCATGTATTAGGGCTCCTAATGTTGTCTCTATTTTTTCTTCCATGATCTTTATTGTTTTAGATTTTATATTTAGGTCTTTGATCTATTCTGAGCTCATTTTTGTGCATGGAGTGAGATATGGGTCTTATTTTTTTGCAGTTGGATATTCAGTTATGCCAGAACCATTTGTTAGAAAGACTGTCTTTTCCCCATTTAACTGTTTTGGGGCCTTTGTCAAATGTCAACTGCTCATACATGGATGGATTTATGTCTGGATTCTCAATTCTGTTCCATTGGTCTGCGTATCGGTAGTAGTACCAGCACCAGGCTGTTTTGACTACTGTGGCGGTATAATAGATTCTAAAATCAGGTAGAGAAGGCCTCCCACTTTGCTCTTTTTCAATAATGCTTCACTTATCCACAACCTCTTTCCCTTCCATATGAAGTTGGTGATTTATTTCTCCATCTGATTAAAGAATGTCATTGGAATTTGGATCAGAATTGTATTGAATCTATTGATCCCTTTTGGTAGAATAGACATTTTTATAATGTTAAGTCTTCCTATCCATGAGCAAGGTGTGTTTTTCCACTTAATGTAGCGCACTTTTGGTTTCTTGCAGAAGTGTTTCGTAGTTTTCTTTGTATAAGTCTTTTACATCTCTGGTAAGATTTATTCCCAAGTATTTTATCTTTTGGGAGGCTACTATAAATGGTATTGATTTGGTGATTTCCTCTTCGATATTCTGAGGAATCCAACTGATTAATGTATGTTTATCTTGAATCCTGATACTCTGCTGAACTCTTCTACTAGATTCAGTAATTTCTTGAGGATTCCTTAGGGCTTTCTGTGTATAAGATCATGTCATCTGCAAATAGAGATACTTTCATTTCTTCCTTGCCAATCTGGATGCCCTTTATTTCCTTATCTAGCCTAATTGCTGTGGCTAGGACCTCCAGCACAAGTTTGAATAAGAGTGGTGATAAAGGGCATCCTTGTCTGGTTCCCAGTCTCACGGGGAATGCTTTCAGGCTCTCTCCATTTAGGATGATGTTGCCTATTGGCAATACCCTTTATTATGTTGAGGAATTTTCCTCCTATTCCTATTTTGCTGAGAGTTTTTATTATGAATGGATGTTGAACTTTGTCAAATGCCTTTTCTGCATCAATTGAAAAAATCATGTGATTCTTGTCTTTTGTTTTATTTCTATGATGGATTACATTAATTGTTTTTCTAATGTTGAACCATCCCTGCATACCTGGTATGAATCCCACTAGGTCATGGTAAATTTTTTTTTTTGATATGTTGTTGAATTCTATTGGCTAGAATTTTGTTGAGGATTTTTGTATCTGTTCATGAGGGATATAGGTCTCTCATTTTTGTGTGTGTGTGTGTGTCTTTACCTGGTTTATGTATCAGGGTTATGTCGGCTTCACAGAATGAGTTTGGGAGTATTCCATCCTTTTCTATGCTCTGAAATATCTTTAGTAGCAGTGGTGTTAACTCTTCTCTGAAAGTTTGGTAGAACTCTGCAGTGAAGCTGTCCAGGCTAGGGCTTTTTTTAGAGTTGGAGTTTTTTAATTACCTTTTCAGTCTCTTCCTTTGTTATGGGTCTATTTAGTTGTTCTACTTCTGTTTGTGTTAGTTTAGGTAGGTAGTGTGTTTCTGGGAATTCATCCATTTCTTCTAGGTTTTCAAATTTGTTAGAGTACAATTTTTCATAGTAATCTGATATGATTCTTTTAATTTCTGTTGGGTCTGTTGTAATATCACTCATCTCATTTCTTACTGGGGTCATTTGCTTCCTCTCCTGTTTTTCTTTTGTCAGTTTCACCAGTGGTTTATCAATTTTGTTAATTTTTTCAAAGAACGAGCTTTGGGTCTTGTTAATTCTTTCAACTGTTTTTCTTTTTTCTATTTCATTTACTTCTGCTCTAATTTTTATTTATTTTTTTTCTTCTAGTGCCTGAGGGTTTCTTTTGTCACTCTCTATTTGTTCCAGCTGTAGGGATAATTCTTTGATTTTGGCCCTTTCTTCTCTTTGGATGTGTGCATTTACTGATATAAATTGACCTCTGAGCACTGCTTTTGCTGTGTCCCAAATGGTAAGAAGTGTTTTCATTCTCATTGATTCTATGAATTTCTTTATTCCATCCTCAATGTCTTCTATAATTCAGTCTTTTTTGAGCAGGGTATTGTTCAGTTTCCAAGTGTTTGATTTCTTTTCCCTGCTTTTTCTGTTATTGATTTCTACTTTTATGTCCTTATTCTCAGAGGAGATGCTTTGCAATATTTCAGTGTTCTGGATTCTGCTAAGGGCTGCTTTATGACCTAATATGTGGTCTATTCTGGATAATGTTCCACGTGCACTAGAAAAGAAAGTATACTTGGTTGCTGTTGGGTGGAGTGTTCTGTATACATCTATAAGGTCAAGTTCTTTTATTGTGGCATTAGATCTTCCGTGTCTTTATTGAGCTTCTTTCTGGATGTCCTGTCCCTCACCGAAAGTGGTGTGTTGAAATCTCCTACTATTATTGTAGAGCTGTCTATCTCACTTTTCAATGTTGATAGAGTTTGTTTTATGTATCATTGGATGCATAAATATTTAATATGGTTATATCTTCTTGGTATATTGTCTCTTTATTCATTATATAGAGTCATTCCTTATCCTTTATGATGAATTTAACTTTAAAGTCTATTTTGTCAGAAATTAATATTGCTACTCCTGCTCTTTTTTGTTTGTTGTTTGCTTGATATATTTTTTTCCATCCTTTGACTTTTACTTTGTTTGTGTCTCTAAGTCTAAGGTGTGTCTCTTGTAGGCAGCATATAGGCAGATCATGTTTTTTAATCCATTCTGCCACTCTCTGTCTCTTTATTGGTCCATTTACATTCAGTGTAATTATGGATAGGTATGAATTTATGAATTTAGTGCTCTCATTTTGATGTCTTTTTTTGTGTGCTGTTGACAGTTTCTTTTTCCCACTTAATTTTATGTGCTGAGTAGATTATATACTGTCCTTTCCACATATTTGTTGTTGTTGATTTTGTTTCTGCTGAGTCCCTGTTTTTTTCTTATATTTTATTTTGATGTGTAGGATAGTTTGTCTCCTTTGTGGTTACCTTATTATTTACCCCTATTTTTCTAAATTTAAGCCCAACTTTTATTTCTTTGTGTCTCCTTGTCTTCCTCTCCATATGGAAGATCTATGACTACATTTCTTAGTCCCTCTTTATTGTTTTAATGTTGTTTTCTCTTACATAATAGCATCATTGTTACCCTGTTTTGAGCGTTTTTTTTACCTGTATTTATTCTTTTGATTTTTCTTTCTGGGTTGACTTCTGATTGCTCTTTCCAGTGTTCTAGTCTTGGGTTGATACCTGATATTATTGATTTTCTAACCAAAGAACTCCCTTTAGTATTTCTTGCAGTTTTTGTTTGGTTTTTACGAATTACCTAAACTTCTGCTTATCTGGAAATGTCCTAATTTCACCTTCATATTTGAGAGACAGTTTTGCTGGATATATGATTTTTGGTTGGCAATTTTTTTCCTTCAATTTTTAAAATAAGTCATCCCATTGCCTTCTTGCCTGCATGGTTTTTGCCAAGTAGCTCGACTTTATTCTTATTGGCTCACCTTTGTAGGTCACTTTTCGTTTACCCCTAGCTGCTCTTTAAATCCTTTCTTTATCTTGGGTTTTGGTGAGTTCGATTATAATATGTCTTGGTGACTTTCTTTTAACATCTACCTTATGTGGAGTTTGATGAGCATTTTAGATAGATATCTTCTCATCTTTCAGTATATCAAGGAAGTTTTCTGCCAACAAATCTTCAATAATTCTCTCTTTATTTTCTGTTATCCCTCCCTGTTCTGGTACTCCAATCACTCGTAGGTTATTTCTCTTGATAGAGTCCCACATGATTCTTAAGTTTTCTTCATTTCTTTAAAATTCTTTTATCTGATTTTTCTTTAAATATAATAGTGCCAAGTTCTTTATCTTCAAGTTCAGAATTTCTGCCTTCCACTTGCTCAAATCTACTTCTCTGACTTTCTATTGAGTTGTCTACTGCTGTAATTTTATTGTTAATCTTCTGGATTTCTGATTGCTATTTGTTTATGGGTTTTTCCAGCTTATTAAATTTTTCCTTATGTTCCCGAATAATCTTTTTAATGTCTTCAATTGCTTTATCTCTGTGTTCCTTGGCTTGTTCTGCCTATTGCTTGATTTCCTTCCTCATGTCTTGAAGGGTTCTGTATATTAATCTTTCGTACTCTGCCTCTGGTAATTCCAGGAAGGCACTTTCATCTAGAAGATCCCTTGATTCTTTGTTGTGAGACCTTGTTGAGGCAATCATGTTCTGTTTGTTTATGTGGCTTGATATTGACTGTTGTCTCTGAGCCACCTATAAGTTGTATTAGTTTATTTTATGTTTGCTTACTGTGTCATATCTTCTTGCTTTGTTTTGTTTTGATATGCCCAAATGGGTTGTTTGAGTGAGCTAGCTTGATTATTTTTGCATTGGAGCTCTGATATCCTGTCCCCAGATGGCTGGAGCTGTTATCAGGTGTATCAGTCTTGGAGTCCATTCAGTTTTCTTGTATGAATTTATCTCAGGTGTCCAGGTAGCTGATCATCAAGTGCGTGGTACAGGCTCTGTCCTACAGTCTTAGAAGGGCAGGGGTGAATGGTGTAGGTACCAGTATCTAGTTGCAGCAGGGGTCACATTCTGAAGAAGGCAGGGGGTGAGAATCGTCTCCCACATGTCTCTGAGGAAAGTGTGTCCCTGTTTCCTAGAGTGTACAGGTGGGTGTTCTGGAATTCCCATTCTTCCCAAAGTTATCCATAATTTGTTATGATCCATACAGTAAAATGCCTTTGCATGGTCAACAAAACACAGGTAAACAACTTTCTGGTAGTTTCTGCTTTCAGCCAGGATTCACCTGACATCAGCAGTGATATCCCTGGTTCCACATCCTCTTCTGAATCCAGTTGGACTTTCTGGCAGTTCCCTGTCTATGTACCGCTGCTACAGCTTTTGAATGATCTTCAGCAAAATTTTACTCGTGTGATATATTAATGATATTGTTTGATAATTTCTGCATTCTGTTGGATCACCTTCCTTTGGAATGAACACAAATATGGATCTCTTCCAGTCCATGAAGCTGTCTTCCAAACTTCTTGGCACATGTCAGTGAGCACCTCCAGTGCTGCATCCCTTTGTTGAAACATCTCAATTTGTAAACTTTTAGTTCCTGGAGCCTTGATTTTTGCCAATGTCTGCAGTGCAGCTTGTACTTCTTCCTTTAATACCATTGGTCTTTGATCATATGCTACCTCCTGAAATTGTTGTGTCGACCAATTCTCTTTGGTATGGTGACTCTGTGTATTCCTTCCATTTGCTTTTGATGCTTTCTGAAACATTCAAAATTTTGCCTATAGAATCCTTCAAAATTGCATCTTGAGGGTTGAATTTTTTCTTCAGTTCTTTCAGCTAGAGAAATGCCAAAGCTGTTCTTCCTTTTTGATTTTCTAACTCCAGGTCTTTGTGCATTTCTTTATACTGTTTTACTTTGTCTTCTCAAGCTGCACTTTGAAATCTTCTGTTTAAGTCTTTTACATCATCATTTCTTCCATTCGCTTTAGCTATTCTACATTCAAGAGCAAGTTTCAGCCTCTTCTGACATCCATTTTGGTCTTTTCTTTCTCACTTTTTTTTTTTTAATGAACTTTTACTTTCTTCATGTATGATGTCCTTGATGTCTTCCCAGGACTCATCTGGTCTTTGGTCTTTAGCGTTCAACAGTTCAAATCTATTCTTGAGATGGTCTCCAAATTCAGGTGTGATGTACTCAAGGCTATAGTTTGGTTCTTATGCACTTGTTTTAATTTTCTTCAGCTTCAACTTGTACTTGCATATGAGCAAGTGATGGTCTGTTCCACACTTGGCCCCTGGCCTTATTCTGACAAATGATATTGAGCTTTTCCATCATCTCTTTCCATAGATGTAGTCGATTTGATTCCTGTGTTTTCCATGTGGTGAGATCCATGTGTGTAGACACAGTTTATGTTGAATATTTTAAGATCTATCCTGAAGTAAACCACTGTCAGTGATAGGATAATATCCATACATCTACAAAGAAGACCAGCTAATATGACTGTTATTCAAATTTATCCACCCACAACTAATGCCAAAGAGGAGGGAATTGATGATTTTTACCAACTTTCACAGTCTGAAATTGATCAAACATGCAACTAAGTTGCATTGGTAATTACCGGTAATTGAAATGTGAAAGTTGGAAACAAAGAAGAATTGGTAGTTGGAAAATATGGCCTTCGTGATGGAATCTTTACTGGAGATGTATGATAGAATTTTGCAAGACCAATGACATTCATTGCAAATACCTTTTTTGAACAACATAAATGGTAACTATACATATAGACCTCATGGGATGAAAAACACAGCAAAGGTATACTGCATGGTTTAAAATCAAGAAAGGTGTGCAACAGGATTATATTCTTTCACCATATTTAATATTTATGCTGAGCAAATAATCTGAGAAGCTGGACTATATGAAGAAGATTGAGACATCAGGATTGGTGGAAGATGCATTAACAACCTGCAATATGCAGGGGACACAACCTTGTTTGCTGAAAGTGGAGAGGACTTGAAGCACTTACTGGTGAAGATCAAAGACTACAGCCTTCAGTATGGACTACACCTCAATATAAAGAAAACAAAAATCCTCACAACTGGATCAATAAGCAACATCATGAAAAATGAAGAAAAGATTGACATTGTCAAGGATTTCATCTTACTTGGATCCACGATCAATGCCCATGGAAGCAGTGGGCAAGAAATCAAACAATGCATTGCACTGGGCAAATCTGCTGCAAAAGACCTCTTCAAAGTTTTGAAAGAAAAGATGTCACTTTCAGGACTAGAGTGCACCTGACCCAAGCCATATTTTCGATTGCCGCATATGCATGTGAAAGCTGGACAATGAATAAGGAAGATCGAAGAAGAATTGATGCCTTTGAATTATGGTATTGGCAAAGAATATTGAATATACCATGGAATTCCAGAAGAATGAACAAGTTTGCCTGTGAAGAAATACGGCCAGAGTACTTCTCGGAAGCAAGAATGGCAAGACTTTGTCTCACGTACTTTGGATATGTTATCATGAGAGACCAGTGATAACATATCCCTAGAGAAGGAAATCATGCTTGGTAAAGTAGAGGGTCATTGAAAAAGAGGAAGACCCTAGACTTGATGGATTGACACAGTGGCTGCAACAACAGGCTCAAACATAGCAATGATTGTGAGGATGGTGCAAGTCTGGGCAGTGTTTCATTCTGTTGTACATAGGGTCACTATGAGTTGGAATTGACTCGACAGCACCTAACAACAACAACGTCATGGATTGAATTGTGTCTCCCCAAAATATGTGTCAACTTGGTTAAGCCATGATTCCCAATATTGTGTGGTTGTCTTTCATTTTGTGATTTTGTAATTTTATGTTAAAGAGGATTAGGGTGGGATTATAACACCCTTAATAAGGTCATACCCTGATCCAATATAAAGGGAGTTTCCCTAGGGTGTGGCCTACACCATCTTTTATCTTACTAGAGATAAAATGAAAGGGAAGTGAGTGGGTGGTGGATGGACCTCATACCATCAAGAAAGCAGTGTTGAGAGTAGAACACATCCTTTGGACCCTGGGTTCCTGCACGAAGAAGCTCCTAGTGCAGGGGAAGACTGATAACAAGGACCTTCCTCCAAAGCTAACAGAGAGAGAAAGCCTTCCCCCGTAGCTGACACTCTGAATTTGGACTTCTAGGCTACTAAAGACTGTGAGAAAATAAATATCTCTTTGTTAAAGCCATCCACTTCTGGTATTTCTGTTATAGCAGAACTAGATGACTAAGACAACATGTGTGTATCAAATGTTTTTTCTTCTTCACTTATAAAATATAAGCAGGGCTAGTACTGTTTTGGTTGTACACCTGTTAGTTTTATCATGTGACATACAAGTATGACTTTATAATTGCCTTTATTTAGAGATTGTTGTTGTTAGCCACCACAGTATGACAAACTGACAGACACATGGTAAATTTAGAGATTATGTATGGTTTAAGGATATGTGTACAGGTGCCGAATTGGTAAAGAGTGGACTGTCATGGTTAAGGTCATGTGTCAACTTGGCTGAGTCATGAGTCTCAGCTGTTTGGCAGTTATGTAATGATGTAGTTTTTCTCCATTTTGTGATAATTGTAATCACCTCCATGATGTAATCTGATGTGATCAGCTGATCAGTTGTAAGGGGATTTTCTTTGAGGTGTGGCCTGCATCCAATATATAAGGATGTTCTGGCAAAGCTCACTGGCTTTTGCTTGCTCTGGATTCTGCATCCATCTTGTCATCATCTGACCTTTGGTTCTTGACACTTGAACCATTGGCCTGCCATATTGCCTACTGATCTTGGGATTTGTTGGCCTCCGCAGCCTGTGAGCCAACAGCCTGCTGTCTCACCTGCCAACTTGGGGTTCGTCTACCCCTATAGCTATGTGAGTCAGAAGATGCCTCCAGCCTGATGCCTGACCCACAGACTTGGGGCTTGCCAGCCTCTACAACTGCATAAGCCATTTCTCTCTCTGTATGTATACACATACATCCATAATGCATACATACATATGTACCTACATATGTATGTGTATATATATATAGGCTTCACTGGTTTTGCTACTCTAGAGAACCCAGCCTAAGACTCCTTTAGACTAAGCAGAGATGTTTACAAATTACAGACAGAAAGCGTCTCTGTCAATGATTGCATCTGCTGGGCAATCACTTTGTGAACACAAGGCTTGGATTTGTTCTACTTCACACTGCTCCGGGTTGCACAATGCTACCAGGCACTTTTGTTAGCTCATTTGCCCCATTTATGCACTACTGCCCAGGGAGAAGAGCAGAATAGTGTCAGCTCCCTAAACTGAAGTCAGCCTACCTGCTCAGGGGCCCCATTTGGAATTCATTCTTCAGGAGCACTTTGTACAAACTCTGACCATACACAGCTCTCTGCCTTGTACTTCAAGGCTTACCAGATCTGCCCCAATGATCCATGAGCTCCCTGAGGGCTGTGTCTGTCTCTGACACGGCCAGACACATCACCTGAGGAACAGTAGGTGCTCAATACAACATTGATAAGTGAATGGATGTGGGTATGGCTCTGGTTCTAAAGGCCCTGGTGAGACAGGACTAGCCTGGAGCAGGGCTGGTTGAGCCCCTCCCCCTCTTTTGCACATAGGCTGGAAAAAAGCGAGCAGGACAGCATGGAATAAACAACCTGGTACAACCAAAACCCGCCTCCTGGAGAGTAGAACAGAACACACAGGCCCTGTGGGGCAAAATGTGCCAGTTGAGGGGTGGAACAAACTGAAATGTTGCAAACAAGCCATTAATATAGATCTTACAGGGAATCCATAGACACAGTGTGTGCAAAAGTAGTAAAAGCAACCACTGTTTGTCCCTCCTGTGCCCGCCGAACGGGACAATGTAACAAAGGGAACCAGTGGGCCTGTATCACATCCCATAATGAGTGATGTCAAGGGGAACTGAAGGACTTCCACCTCCAAGAAATCCTGCGTGGGCACCTGTATTTGCATAACCCAACCCCTTCTCAGAAATCTCTGCCCTTCCCTCCCACCCTGAACCTCATGAATAAACATCAAAGCCCCTCCTCCCCTCCTTGTTGAAGCCCTTAAATACTTGGCTCATAGGCAAATCAGTGAGACAGTCTTTCTGAAGGTTCTGGACCTTACTGTCTCCTTTTGCATGCTGTGGGCAAAATTAATTTGCTTGTGTGACTCCAAACCAAAAAAAACTAACCCCGTGCTGTCGAGTCGATTCGGACTCATAGCAACCCTATAGGGGACAGAGTAGAACTGCCCCATAGAGTTTCCAAGGAGCGCCTCGTGGATTTGAACTGCCAACCCGTTGGTTAGCAGCCTTAGCACTTAACCTCTAGGCCACCAGGGTTTCCTCCAGGCTGCCTCAATAGTCTTATCAGGTGGCACGAATTCAGGCGGGTTCACCTGTGGAAGCAGCCCTTGGTAACACCGGGACTTGCCCACCTGCACCTGCCCTTTGCTGAGTATGCCCCCCTCTCCCGCCGGGAACATTTTGACCTAGTGACCCACGAAGTAAATAACATCACACTCCTTTCTCCAGAAGAAGCCTCACTTGTAAAATGGTCTGTTTTCTACAAGGCTTCGCCCCCTGGGAATTTTCCCTGCTGTACTTGGCACTGACTGGCTGTGCCATTCTTGGTGTAATATTTCCTGAGATCATCATCCTAGGGGCAAAAGAACAATGTATCTCAATGGAAAATCACCCTGACAGAGCCTTAGGTTTTCACTGGAACTGTAGAGGAGTAGAGTGATTACAAACTTTCCCCTACTTGTCTTTCCCATCTATAAAATGGGGTAACTATTATCTACCCGCAATAAGTCCACTGAAAGTGTGAGTGCTATCTTATAGTTTTAAAAGGGGTTTCCCCCTCCCTGGGCTAGGTTTGATGCCTGTGCATACACAAAATCCTTTTGGAAACCCTGGTGGCGTAGTGGTTAAGTGCTATGGCTGCTAACCAAAGGGTCCGCAGTCCGAATCCGCCAGGCGCTCCTTGGAAACTCTATGGGGCAGTTATACTCTGTCCTGTAGGGTCGCTATGAGTAGGAATTGACTCGACGGCACTGGGTTTGGTTTGGTTTTTGGTTTATAATTACCAAGTCACGGCACTTACCCTGCTATATTCCCTTCATTATATTAATGGTGGTTGCTCCCTATTCTCAGGCAATGAGGCCCCTATAAAAAAAAAAAAAAAAACTAGATAGCCCTCCCAAAATAAATAAATAAATAACCAGACCCATTACTGTGAGTCGATACCGAATCACAGCGACTCTGTAGGACAGAGTAGAACTGCCCCATAGGGTTTCCAAGGAGTGGCTGGTGGATTGGAATTGCTGACCTTTTGGTTAGCAGCCAAGCTGTTAACCATTGTGCCATCAGGGCTTCCCTATACCCGTAGAAGCCCAGAATAAGCTCACCATTTATGTTTAGATACATGAAAATGTATCAGTTTTGAACTCAGACCGACCTGAATTCAAATCCTAGATCTGCTACTTAATGGCTGTGACTCTGGGCCCATCCTTTAGTCCACACTTTCTTTATCTGTAAGTTTCTTATCTACATGCTCAGAAGGAAGAGACGAGAGAGAAACTACATGCAATGGGCGCCAGTCTATAAACAAACAAAAAACCCCAGGGCTGTTGCCATCAAGTCGATTTGGACTCGTAGTGACCCTATAGGACAAAGTAGAACTGCCCTATAGGGTTTCCAAGGCTGTAAGCTTTATGGAAACAGACTGCCGCATCTTTCTCCTGTGGCAGGGCTGTTGGTTTCCAATTGCTGACCTTTCAGTTAGCAACGCTGCACGTGACCACTGTGCCATCATTATTCATTATGAAGTAGATTGTAAGAAAGTAATTCAAAAGAACAATTAAATCCAAAAGTTATCATTACAGGATTTCAGTAAAAGAGAAAAAGTTTTACAACTTAGCTGTCCAAAAATAAGAGAATGGGTAGTTGTAATACTGACTCCTTTGCCTCAGAAATTCTGCTTCTAGGAATTCAGTCTACAAAAACACTCTCACAAAAAAAGCGCCCAGGAACATGTGCACAAGAACATTCACTGCGGATTAGTTGAAATAGATAAGATTCTAGGTGCTGTTGTTGTATGCATCAAGTCGATTCCGACTCATAGCAACGCTATATGTAGCCAGCTTTAAATATTCTTTCCCAACAGGGAAGAGTATACACTGTATTTGTTGAGTGAAAACAAATAAACAAAGCAAAAACAAGCTGTGGGACACTATGTATAAGGTCAGGCCATCTTTGAAAAGAAAAGGAAAAGAAATAAGAAATTTCGTGTATTCTGTAAATTCATAAAGGACCCCCGGTAGCGGAGTGGTTAAGCGCTCAACTTTTAATGGGAAGGTCGACAGTTCAAACCCACCAGTGGCTCTGTGAGAGAGAAGACGTGGTGATCTGCTCCCATAAAGATTACAGCCTATGGAACTGGTCCCTATGAGTTGGAATCGACTTGATGGCACACAACAACAGACAACGATAAGGTCATAAAGAAAAAATTTGGAAGGCTACATACTAAACTGTGAAATGGAAGGGAGGTAATTAATTTTTAGCTTGATATACTTCTGTATTCTTTGAATTTTATAAAAATGAGCATTATTTTTATGTTTTTAAATATGCAATCAAAAAGGTAAAAATAAGGTTTTTTAAAAAGGGGATATCTGGGTAAGGAAGAACATGACGATGGAAGCAGCACTCAAGAAATCAAACGATGCATTGTGTTGGGGAAATCTGCAGCAAAAGACCTCTTTAAAGTGTTAAACAGCAAAGATGTCACTTTGAGGACTAAGGTGCACCTGACCCAAACCATGATATTTTGAATCACCTGATATGCATGTGAAAGCTGGACAATGAATAAGAAAGACTGGAGAAGAATTGACGCCTTTGAATTATAGCATTGGTGAAGAATATTGAATATACCGTGGACTGCCAGAAGAATGAACAAATCTGTCTTGGAAGAAGTACAGCCAGAATGCTCTTTAGAAGCAAGGATGGCCAGACTTTGTCTCACATACTTCGGACATGTTATCAGGAGGGAACAGTCCCTGGAGAAGGACATCATGCTTAGTAAAGTAGAGGGCCAGCGAAAAAGAGGAAGACCCTCAACAAAACGGATTGACACAGTGCCTACAACAATGGCCTCATACATAGCAACAATTATAAGGATGGCACAGGACCAGGCAGTGTTTCATTCTGTGGTACACACGGTCAAAATGAGTTGGTACCGATTCCATGGCTCCTACAACAACAAGTAAGAACATGACGACCAGCATGGGGAGACAGGAGAACAGAGTGGCTAAGACCAGAGCCCTAGAGGCAGGCAGGCCTGCATTCAAATCCTGCATTCATCACTTAACCAGCTGAGTAACCTGACTCAGAAAACTCCCTAAGGTCAGGTCTTCTCATCAGGAAAATGTGGATGATAATAGTCGTATGTCATAGGGCTATTTTCAGGATTAAATTTAAAAATCCGTTGAGGTACTTTAGCATCTGTGGGGCTAAAGCAGATGCTTAACAAATGTAAAAATATAGCTAGTAATTTATATATAATATAAACCATAAAACCAATTACCATTGAGCCAATTCTGACCTGTGGCAACCTGTGTGTGTTAGAGTAGAACTGTGTTCTACTATTTTGACAGTAGATCACCGGCCTTTCTTCTGAGATGCCTCTGGTTAGACTCAAACCTCCAACCTTTCAGTTAGTGGTTGAGCATGTTAACTATTTGCACCACCCAGGGACTTCATCATATGATATCTTATCATATAAATTATAACATAAATTGTAGTATATAAATTGTAGTTTAATACAACCTTGACATCTGCTAGTGCTCCCCTTAGAGTGCTCCTCTGAGTGACCACATCACCACATCTGTCTATCCCATGGATAGAACGGAATAAGCCCTGATAAGTCCTTTCTGTCCAACTCTCTTTTTTATATATCAAACAGATCACACCCTTTACCCAGACAAGTTACAACACTATTGATTAGGTTCTAGTTCTCTGTGGCAGCTTTTTCATCTTATGAATATACTCTGGTCACCTTGATTGGACTTGGGTATTTGCTAAGTCTCCATCAGTAACACATTCACAAACCATCTCCTGGGGGCTCCTATTGCCAAAGCAAGCTCTTGGACTTTTAATCGATTTTGACTACATTTCACTATCTAAGGGTAGTCTCTGCTAGCATTATTAGCTTTTGAGATGGATTAGATCAGACTGGAACGACGACCCAAAATTTACCAGTCCCAGAGTAGTTTTTTGTTTCGTGTTCACTTCTTCTTCCTCCCCAAGGAGTCCACAGATAGGAAGTCAGCCGACTGCTGTTTCTCACCTGACATAAATCTTACTCTCCCAGATGACTGGGAGATTCCTGTACTCGGCATCAAACACCAGACTGATGATTTAGAGATAGGAAGATGCTTCCCAGCCCATGTATGTTTTTCATCACAGATTTCCTGGGTCAACATCATTCCGGTGTTTGTCCACTCTGTAGATTCCAGCCCACAGCACTAGAAAGACAGAAGTGTGCACGATTCCGAGGCTGGATGAAAACGTGCGCAAGTGCATGAGGAAACATCAGTGTGGCACAAAGATGCTGTGCTAGTCTGGAAAGAGTCACCATCACTCAGCAGCCTGACGGCAGCACTAATGAGCAGCCTGCATAGGCTGGAGCAAAGGGCTCCTTCGCTGACTGTTGACAAAACTCTTAGGCTTCCCCAGTGCCCAAAGAAGTCACCAAAGTAAAAGGTCGCCAGGTTGTTTGTTAGAGAGTGGGAGGGTAAGAATGGGTGCGGGGGGTAGCTATAGGCAGCCTGGCCACGGGGTCTTTAATTCATGGAATGCAAAGAGGGAAGCATCTTGGGTAACATCTAGGCCAGTATTCCTCGGTGCCAGGGAGAGGTCTGCCTGAACCCAAATCACCAGTTCCCTGGACCCCTAATCCCAGAGGATTCCGAATCAGTAGGTCTGGAAGGGTCTCTGTAATCTGTAATTTTACAGCACCCCTTCCTGATAACATGCCCAAAGTACATGAGACAAAGTTTCACCATCCGTGCTTCTAAGGAACATTCTGGCTGTACTTGTTCCAAGACAGATTTATCTGTTCTTGCGGCAGTCCACAGTATATTCTATATTCTTCACCAACACCATCATTCAAAGGCGTAATTCTTCTTTGGTCTTCCTTTTGCACGCGTATGAGATGATTGAAAATATCATGGCTCGGGCCAGGCACACCATTCCTGCCAACGTACAAACAGGTTTAGAAAAACAAACAAAAAAAACCGTTGTTGTGGAGTCAATTCTAACTCAAGTCGACGCAATGTGTGCAGAGCAGACCTGCAGCACAAGGTTTTTAAGGCTGTGATCTTTAGAAAGTAGATCACCAGACCTCTTTTCTGAGGTGCTTCTGGGTGTATTCAAACAGCCAACGGTTTTCAGTTAGTAGCCAAATGCTTAACTGTTTGCACCACCCAGGAACTTCAGGTTTGGAAAACACTGTTCTAATCTAAACGTATTACAAAGGACACTGCAGCCTGGAGAAGTGATGGGTGTGACTTAGACAAAACGACACAGAAAATGAGCACCAGTTTTCTGATCAAAATATTACCCGTAGCCAAGGCATTAGCATAAATATTCCCGGCATCATCAGAAAAGAATGCTCATGCGATGGACAAATGGAAAAAAAGATGACTCAGAAAAGCCAGCCACCCAGAATCCATGTTCCTGCCACACTTCAAGGCTTACAAGCACAAGAGAGAGGAGAGATGTCAACTGCAGGGACAGAAACCTCTCCTGCCAATTTCTGTAAATGTCTTTCCATACCAAAATAGAGCGTTCCTACTTGCTCTTCAAACACCTCTAGCTCTTGTTTGGTGTAAATTAAGGAAAGCCTTTCTTTGTTGCCATGGCATCACCACAATAAGCTGTTTTGAAGTGTTAGATATTCTGAAATGACAGACTGTTTCAAGAAACCAGAATGCTGAAGGGTTCAGTAAAAATTACCAACCTTCTATGTTTCAATGGGTTGTCATGAATCAGTAGGGTCACTATACCATGAAATCAGAGGACATATGTTTTGACAATCCACCTCAAGCCTGGGTCCTTGAGTAAAGGTGAGGATGGTTCTCTCTTCTGGTCAAGAACCCAGCTAAAAGGCCTCAGCCAGTCAATGGCCACTTATCACTGCCTAATATACACCAGGCTAGGGCTGCTCAGTGTTTGCCCTCAGATGGAAGGCTGATGTACTTAGGTCTAAGGTGTGGAGGAAGTACTGGTGCAGTGGAAAATAACCAAGCATTTATGTCCTTCACTTTGTGTTCTTTTTGGCTTACATATATTTCCCCAAAGTCCAAAACTGAAGACAAATTAACTTCCAGCCTGCCATTCCTGGGACAAGGTGGCCAAATAGAGCTTAAGTTATAATACCTGTATACCAAGCACAATCTTGAGGCAGGCTAATTCTTTAGCCACATTTTTGTTCATGGCTGTGTATTATAATTAAGTGTGTGGTATCTGTGTGTATATGTGTGTGTGTGTCTACCTCTCTGCATTGTAAACTCCTCAAGGAAAGGGGCATGGTTTATTTATCTCTACATCTACCACAGTGTTTGGCACATATTGTTGTTGTTAGGAGCTATCAGGTCCGTTCCAAATGAACGAAACGTTGATCTGTCCTGCACCATCTTCACAATTGTTGTTATACTTGAGACCATTGTTGCAGCCACTGCGTCAATTCATCTTGTTGAGGCTCTTCCTCTTTTTTATTGACCCTCTCCTTTACCAAGCATGATGTCCTCCAGGGACTGGTCCCTCCTGATAACATGTCCAAAGTATATGAGATGAAGTCTGGCCATCCTTGCTTCTAAGGAGCATTCTGGTTGTACTTCTTCCAAGACTGATGTGTTCGTTCTTCTGGAAGTCCATGATATATTCAATGTTCTCCGCCAACACCATGATTTAAAAACGTCAATTCTTCTTCAGTCTTCCTTATTCACATGGCAGTCGAAAATACCGTGGCTTGGGTCAGGTGCACATTAGTCCTCAAAGTAACATCTTTGCTTTTAGACACTGTAAAGAGGTCTTTTGCAGCAGATCTGCTCAATGCAACATGTTGTTTGATTTCCTAACTGCTGCTCCAATGGGCACTGATTTCTGGATCCAAGTAAAATAAAGTCCTTGACAACTTCAATCTTTTCTGTTTATCTTGATGTTGCTTATTGGTTCACTTACGAGGATTTTTGTTTTCTTTATGTTGAGGTGCAATTCGTACTGAAGGCTGTAGTTTTGATCTTCATCAGTAAGTGCTTCAAGTTCTCTTCACTTTCAGCAAGTTTGTCATCTGCATATCTCAGGTCGTTAATGAGTCTTCCTCCAATCCTGATGCCCCATTCTTCTTCATATAGTCCAGCTTCTCAGATTTTTTGCTCAGCATACATATTGAATGAATATAATGAAAAGATACAGCTCTGACGCATAACTTTCCTGACTATAAACCACGAAGTATATCCTTTTTCTGTTCAAATAACTGCCTCTTGGTCTATGTAAATGTTCCTCATGAGCACAATTCAGTGTTCTGGAATTCCTAATCTTTGCAATGTTATCCATAATTTGCCGTGATCCACACAGTCAAATGCCTTTGCATAGTCAATAAAACACAAGTAAATATCTTTCTGGTATTCTCTGCTTTCAGCCAAGATTCATGTGACATCAGCAATGATATCCCTCGTTCCATGTCCTCTTTTGAATCTAGCTTGAACTTCTTGCCGTCCCCTGTCAATGTACTGCTGCAACTAATTTTGAACGATCTTCAGCACGATTTTACTTGCGTGTGATATTAATGATATTGTTTGATAATTTCTGCACTCTGCTAGATAACCTTGCTTTGGAATGGGCACAAATATGGATCTCTTCCATTTGGTTGGCCAGGAAGCTGTCTTCCAAATTTCTTGACATAGATGAGTGAGTACCGCCAGTGCTGCATCAGTTTGTTAAAATACCTCAACTGGTATCCCATGGACTCCTGGAGTCTTGATTTTCATCATTTCCTTCAGTGTAGCTTGGACTTCTTCCTTTAGTACCATCAGTTCTTGTTCATATACTGCCTTTTGAAATGACTGAACATCAACCAATTCTTTCTGGTACAGTGACTCTGTATTCCTTCCATCTGCTTTTGATGGTTCCTGTGTTGTTCAATATTTTCCCCATAGAATCCTTCAATACACAACTAGAGTCCTGAATTTTTTCTTCAGTTCTTTCAGCTTGATAAATGGTGAGCATGTTCTTCCCTTTTGGTTTTCTAACTCCTAGTCTTCGCACATTTCATTATAATACTTAACTTTGTATTGAAAACTTCTGTTCAGTCTTGTACTTCATCATTTCTTTCTTTTTAGCTACTCAGTGTTCAAGAGGAAGTTTCAGAGTCTCTTCTGACATCCATTTTTGGTCTTTTCTTTTTTTTCCTGTCTTTTTATTGATCTTTTGCTTCCTTCATGTATGATGTCCTTGATGTCACCCCACAATTCATCTGGTCTTTTGCCATTAGTGTTCAGTGTGTCGTATCTATTCTTGAGATGGTCTCTAATTCAGGTGGGATATATTCAAGGTCGTATTTTGGCTTTCGTGGAATTATCCTAATTTTCTTCAGTTTCATCTTGAATTTGCATATGAGCAATTGATGGTCTGTTCCGAAGTCAGCCCCTGGCCTTGTTCCAGCTGATGGTATTGTGCTTTTCCATCATCTCTTTCCACAAACATAGTCAATTTCATTCTTGCATATTCCATCTGGCAAGGTCCACATGTATAGTCCCCATTCATGTTGTTGAAAAAAAGGTACTTACAATGAAGTCATTGGTCTTTTATGTGATCTCAGTTGTCGTTTCTATCGTAAAGGCTATGTTTTCCAACTACATATCCTTCTTTTTTTCCAACTTTCATATTCCAATCACCAGTAATTTTCAATGCACCTTAATTGCATGTTTGATCAATTTCAGACTGCAGAAGTTGGTTAAAATCTTCAGTTTCCTCATCTTTGGCCTTAGTGGTTGGTGCATGAATTTGAATAACTGTCATATTAACTGGTCTTCCTTGTAGGTGAATGGATATTATCCTGTCACTGGCAGCATTGTACTTCAGGATAGATCTTGAAATGTTCTTTTTGACAATCAATGTGAAGCCATTCCTCTTCAATTTGTCATTTCTGGTATAGTAGACCATATGATTGTCTGATTCAAAATGTCCAATACCAGTCCACTTCAGCTCACTAATGCCTAAGATATTCATCTTTACGCAGTCCATTTCATTTTTGATGATTTCCAATTTTCCCAGATTCATACCTCATACTTTCCATGTTCCAATTATGGACGTTTGCAACTATTTCTTCTCATTTTGAGTCATGCCACCTCAGCAAATGAAGGTCCCAAAAACTTTACTCCATCCATGTCATTAAGGTTGGCTCTACCTTGAGGAGGCATCTCTTCCCCACTCGTATTTTGAGTATCTTCTAATCTGAGGGGCTCATCTTCTGGCACTATTATCAGACAATGTTCTGCTACTATTCATAAGGTTTTCACTAGCCAATTTTTTCAGAAGTAAACCAGCAAGCCTTTCTTCTTAGTCTGGAAGCTCCACAGAATCCTGTCCACCATGGATGATGCTGCTGGTATAATGAAATACCGGTGGCATAGTTTCCAGCATCACAGCAACTCATAAGACACCACCATACGATCAACTGGCAGTCACGTGGGGTGGCCTATATTAAGCATTCATTAATGTGTGTGTGTGTGTGTGTGTGTGTGTGTGTAGGCATATTTTGAGTAATATGGGCCTGGCTTAGTGAGATAGTAGTGAGACTAGACAGGCAGAGAAATCAGGAAGATGCTTTAGAAAAATCTCAAAAAGTAGTTTTTATCAAGTTCTGATGAGATCATAAGTCCCCAAGTATACATCTGAACACTGGGTTTTGGGTCCCCACACCTGGAGTTTCTGGTGCTGCTGAGCTAAGAAAAAAACCCAGGAATTGTTTTAATCCAGGTCCCTAGGGCATGCTGATGCACTTCTAGTAGGAGATTCAAATGAAAGGGATAAGATGCCTGAACGTGATCATCTGTTGTGTGTCACATTGGCTGGGACATGATTCTCAGTGGTTTGGCAGTTATGATATAGGTTGGCAGTAACATAATGATGTAATCATCTCCATAGTGAGATCTGATATAATGTAATCTCCTTCATGATGAAATCTGCTCTGAGCTGCCAATCGGTTGAAAGGGAATTTCCTTGGCGGGTAGGGCCTGCATCCAATATATATGGACTTTCTGGCAAAGCTTACTGGCTTTTGTTCTGCTCCGGATCCTGTGTTCAGCTCATCATGATCTAAACTTTGATTCTTGGGACTTGAGCCAGCAGCCTGCTGTCTTACCTGCCTATATTGGATTCATCAGCCTCTGCAGCCTGTGAGCCAGCAGCCTGCAGTCTAACCTGTGGATCCTGGGTTCGTCAGCCCTTGCGGCTACATGAGCCAGGAGAAGCCTCCACACAGAGGCATGACCCATTGACTTGGGGTTTTCACCCTCTACAACCACATGAGCCATTTCCTTGATATAAATCTCTCTCTCTCATATATAAAATATATATGTATATGTATATGCTTCACTGGTTTTACTTCTGTAGAGAACCCAATCTAAGACATTTGGTATTGAGAGTGGTTCTAGAGAAACAAAATTGTAAGGATGAGTTTTCTAAATAGGTTCTCAAGTCTGGTTAGTCTTAGATGTTGATGACTCTACTTCCAGTAGTAAAGAGAGCACTGCTAATCCATGCCATGAGGTCGCAATAGAAATATGAAAAAAAACACCACCAGTAGATCAAGTATTGGTGAGAGGCAAGGCTCTGGATGATCGCATGTGATACCTCTCTACAATTTTGTCAGAATGAGAAGTATAAGGAAGCTGGTCGATTGGTTGTTCATGAAAATATTATAACCTGGCGAGGACCAAACCAGGTATGACAATATTATGCTCCTACCCCCACCTGGGGGTCTGGGGTTCCTGCCATGTGGCTATGGATTTAGGCTCCTGCCTTCTGATTTTCTGAACAGCCACCATTCTTACAACCTGCTCCTAGGCTGCTGTATTCTTTATCAAAGTTTTATAGAGACATAGATAGATACAGGTATACGTGTAGGTATAGGTATAAACGGGGGCAGTAGTGGTTCAGTGGTAGAATTCTCACCTTCCATGTGGGAAACCCAGGTTCGATTCCTAGCCAATACGCCTCTTGCACAGCCACCACGTATCATCCGTGTAGACCTGTGTGTTGCTATGACGCTGAACAGATTTCAGTGTAGCTTCCAGACTAGGCAGAAAGACCTGGCAATCTACTTCCAAAAATCAGCCAGTGAAAACCCTATAGATTACAATGGTGTGATCTGCAGCCGGTCATGGGATGGAGCAGGACTTGGCAGCATTTTGTTCCTTTGTGCATGTGGCTGCCATGCATTGGAGGCTGACTCCAGGGCAGCTGACAATAACATCATACCATCTAGACATAGGACAGGTGTAGATAGGAGCGTCAAACACCCAGAGAACCAGCCTCCGTGCATTCCCCTTACTTTCCTTTAAAACATTCACTCAGGAACAAACAAGGAGTTGTTTGTTTTTTTTTTTTTAATTAATGTCAGATGAAAGGAAGCAAGAGCAGGAGAAGAAATGGAAAAGATCAATATGGATTTATAAGTAAAGCATCTGATATCGAGGGGTTAAGCCACCATTTGTACTTAGGAACGGAAGGGAGCAAGGTAAGAATCTGCTGTGTCAGTGAAAGCTTATGGAGAGAGAGGAGGAAAGAAAACCACAGGAGGGATTAGAGAATAACAAGCGCTTTTTTGTATACCTGCACCAACCCAGGAGGAAAGTGGTGCAGATGTAACCCACTGACAAAAGGAAGGTGTATTAAATAAATGATTAGTACAAAACTATGCATCCACACGCTGGGCTTCACCTACGGAGAGATAGGAAGACAAGAAGCCATAGACAATTAGCTATTGCTATAGCATCAGAAAGCCATGAGGGAGCCACCGCCAGAAAGCAGGGACTCGTGCAGCTGAGACCCAGGCAAATTAGCAGGCTCTGATTTCCCAACAGCCCAGGGAATCAGTAATGAGCCTGGGCTTGCCATGGCTGACTTGTCAAAGGGACAGCAGGGTGGGGCACCAGGGGGCTGCAAAGAGCCAACAAGCCACTCCCAATTTCTCAAGCCCAAGCCAAGCCCAAGCGCAGTGCCGTCGAGAATTTCTCAAGAGGGCAGGGAAATTAGTGGCCAGTGTCAAGAAATTACAGCATCAAACTGTATCTATAAGAAGAGATTCTGGTGGCACAGTGGTTAAAGCAGCTCTCCTGCTATCCGGAAGTTCTGCTCAAACCCACCAGCCTCTCCAGGGAAGAAAGACGTGGCAGTCTGCTTTCGTAAAGATTGAAGCCTTGGAAACCCTGTGGGGCAGTTCTACTGTATCGTGTAGGGTCACTGTGAGTTGGAATCAACTCAATGGCAATGAGTATCTATGTGAGTGAACAGTCCATGGCAGGTGTGTGAGCACGTACAATCTGCAGTTTATCTGCAAGTTATTGCTGCGTAAAGTAAAGCTGATCTGTTTAAATAAGTGAGGAAGTAAATGAATAAATCAGTCAAATGTGCCAACCCTAAAGTTGGCTGCTGTTGTTGGGTGCCGTCAAAAAACCAAACCCAGTGCCGTTGAGTTGATTCCGACTCATAGAGACCCTATAGGACGGAGTAGAACTGCCCCATAGTTTCCAAGCAGAGCCTGGCAGATTCAAACTGGTGACCCTTTGGTTAGCAGCCGTAGCACTTGACCACTATGCCACCAGGCTTTCCATCAAGTCTATTTCAACTCATAGTGACCCCATGTGACAGACTGGAACTGCCCCATAGGGTTTTCTAGGCTGTAATCTTTATGGGAGCAGATTGCGAGGGGCACAGAGCAGCCAAGCTCTTAACCACTGGCCACCAGTGCTGTAATTAGACTAAAGTGACAACAAATTAGGATGAGTGCATCATGAGAACTCATGGGGCCTACACTCTGTTTCCTACTATTATCACTTCTGGGGTTATCGAAGACAATTAGCTTTAATTTATCACTTACCATGCCAGGCACTCATGCTAAGCATTCTACATACAATAATCTCATTTAACCCTCAGAACACCCTTAGATGTAAATTCATTCTCATTGCATAGGTGAGAAAACTGAGATTCAGAGAGATGAAATAAATTATCTAAAGTGGCAGGAGTCCCCGGGTGGTACAAATGGTTAATATTCTAGGCTGCTAATCAAAAGATTGGAGGTTCAAGTCCACCCAAAGGCACCTAGGAAGAAAGGTCTGGTGATCTACTTCTGAAAAATCAGCCACTGAAAACCCAACAGAGCACAGTTCTGCTCTGACGCACGTGGGGTCACCATGAGCCCAAATCGGCTGGTGGTCCCGGTAGCAAATGGCAGAGGAAGGACTGAACCCAGATCTTTCTGCTGTTGAGCAAGCTTTAGTCCTGGTACCAGCTCACTGTGGAATCCCAAGCACCCTTGGTTATTTTCATCTCTGAAGTGTGGTGGGGAAGGCAGAGTCACTAAGCTCCTCTCACAGTATTCAGGTGGCTTCTCTGGTAGAAAAAAAAAAAAGGCTTAGAATTTCAACAGAGTAGAGTTTAGACCCCTGCTGGCGCAGTGGTTAAAAGCTCGGTTGCTAATGAAAAGGTCAACAGTTCAAATCCACCAGCTGCTCCTTGGAAACCCTATGGAACAGTTCTACTCTGTCCTATAGGATCACTACAGTCAGAACTGACTCAACAGCACCCAACAACAACAATAGCACCAAGACAGAGCCCTGTTAGCGAAGTAGTTGAATGCTCAGCTGCTAACCGAAAAGTTGGTGGTTTGAACCCACCCAGAGGTTCTGCGGGAGAAAGATCTGGGATCTGCAAACCAAGAAAATCTTATGGGGCAGTTCCACTTTGTCACATGGGGTTGCTATGAGTTGGAATTGACTTGATGGCAGCCAACAACACCACCACCACCAAAACACTGGATTACCTGCCTGAGCCTCAGTTTCCGCATATATGAATGAGGAAAATTGCACCTAACTCAGAGAGCTATTGTATAATTCAATGAGGGATCCCAGTAGGTACCTCATACCTTTAATATTTCATGATTTTTCTCATGTTGTAAACCGATCTAACTGTAATTATGGGACAAGCAAAAGATGCGATGGTAATTCATGAAAGAAAGATATTTCTCAAATTCATGTTGTAAGTTAAATTTATTGAAAAATTATTAGTTTCTAAGTGTGTTATATAGTGTTAGGTGCTATAATAATAAATTCTCTTAAAGGGGACATTCAGGCTTGCATCTTCCATAATTTAAAGGGAAAAGTTATAAAGATTTTATACCCTTAAGTCATTCAAAATTGATTTCTGAATTGAACAGCAGATTCCAGAGCCTCTGAGAATAATGAGGAAATTATCACCTAAAGTGGACCTATTTTCAATGAAATAAAATATTGCATGTTATCCAATCATTCCCAATAAAGGGAGTATGTTCACATAATAGAAATATTTTGTGAAACTTATGCTCATTTTGTTCTAAGACAATGAACTTTTACTTTTCAACTTCAAGCAAGCACTTATCTTTGTAACTTCTTCCCAATACCAATTTTAAATCCTTCATTAGTCATCATTTACTTCAAATAGCAGATAAAATCATAAAATGAGTTTAAGTAGTTTCTTGATATCCTTTATGGTAATTCATCTGGTCAAAATCAGCCCTCCCCTTGATAAGTTACTGTGGATTCCTAATAGGCAGACAAACAGGAAGTGCCAGATGGAAGAATTGGAACAGAAATGTAACCCACCAAAAATGTGGACATGAAGGAAATTGAATATTAGCTGAGTCTAACATCTTTCACCTCTTGATGATAAAGTAGTCTGAGAGAATAATGAATGCAGCTGATACTGAGCACTTAATACGTACACATTTTTCTAAGATTTAAAATTCATAGTGCTTCCTACAGATTGAATCGTACCTCCCCCCGCTACCCAAAGAAAAATATGTTGGAATCCTAACCCATATACTTGTGAGCCTAATCCTATATGGGAATGGGGTTTTCTCTGTTATTTTAATAAGGCAGCCCTGGCAGTGCAGTGGTTAAGAACTATAGCTACTAACCAAAAGGTCAACAGTTCAAATTCACCGGCAGCTCCTTGGAAACCTTATGAGGCAATTCTACTCTATCCTATAGGGCCGCTATGAGTCAGAATCGACTCAATGGCAAGAGGTTTGGTTTCTGGTTTTGGGTATATCGGTGTGGGGTGTGTCCTGAATCTAATCTCTTCTAAGTTATAGAAAAAGCAGATTAGACAGAGAAGCCAGCACACCTGGAAGAAGACAGATGCCACCTGAAGACAGCCAAGGAACTAAGGAACGCTGGAAGAGACAAGGTTCTTCCCCAGAGTCGACAGAGAGGAAGCCTTCCCCTAGAGCCTGTGCCCTGCGTTTGGATTTTAGCCTCCTAAACTGTGAGAAAATAATGACATGGCCTTATTAAAACAGCAAAGAAAACCCTATTCCCAAACAGGATCACATCCACAGATGTAGGGGTTAGGATTCAAACATATATTTTGGGGGGGACACAATTTATAATAAGCACGATAAATTTGTTTTTTGAAGCCACCCATTTGTGGTATTTTTGTTACAGCAGCTCTAGGTAACTCAGACAGTGCTCAAATACATCATCTCACTTGATACTCAGAACAGCCCTATGAGGTGAGCAGTGGCTATTACCTTAGTTTTGTAACTGGGAGATTCAAGCACAGAGAAGCCAAATTACTTTCCAAGGCCTCACAGTCAGGCTGCAGCAGAGGAGGCTCGTAATGTCCTCCCCTGGAGCCCAAGCTGTGCCACACCTGTGCCTCCCATTGAGCAGCCAGAGTGAGTTCCTGCCCCAGCTTGGCTGCAGATGCCATGCAAATTTATCCCAAAGAGCCCCTTCAAGACTTTAGTTCTTGCTATTGCTGCTCTCAAAGCACTCGGTGTACATATATTCCCTGGACCTTCAAAAGACCTTCGGATGTAGGCAGGGACTAAGAGCTTTAATTTCAGATGAGGAAATAGACTCAAAGAGACAAAATGATTTGCCAAGGTCACCCAGCTTGCAAGTGGCACAAAGATGATTGATTTACATCCAGGACTTGACACCAAGTCCAGGGCTCTTTCTACTACAGCAGCCTCCCCTGAGAAAAATCAAATCCCGGAATCTGCTGGTGGTTCTATAGCCCCCAGGAACCAGCACCTCAGAGCACTTCTTGGACAGCAAGACTTTATTCATTACTGAGCACTTTTTTATGCCAGCAACTATGGAAAGCATTTTATTGTATTGTATTATAGTGTATTAATCTCATGTAAGCCTCCTTTTCAGCCCACAGATGTGAGCTCAGCTAACACTTGCATTTTAAAAATGAGGAAATGGAAGCTCAGAGAGATTAAGTAACTTGTCCCAGGCCACTCAGCTCTTAATTGGCCTGAGAACCATGTAACCCAAGCTGGGCCCAGTACGTAAACATGCATCTATTTGATTTCAAAGCCAATGTTCTTAAACACTAAGCTATCCCTGATGAGGGCAGACATAAGGGTGTCTTTCCAGAACCTACAAAACTGCTGACCATGGTCTGCAGCTAGCAACAACCCTGACATGTTGCATTAATTATCTATTGACACATGACAGTATTACCACAAATTTACTGGCTAAAACAACATGCATTTATCATCTTGAGACAGGCAGCCTCAGACCTCAGCCCTTCTTGGAGACACCTGCTCTGGCTTATCCTCCTACAACAAGTAGGCTGTATTGTTCTGAATTTGACAATTCTGAAATTGTCCTTGACAAGATAACCACACAACAACCAAAAATGGCCTCAACCAGTTATAGCAGGTTTTCAACGCCATCTTAGAACTTTAAGTGACGTATTAGCTCATTAAGTGCAAAATACATGTAAGCACCCCACCTTTGGGTGGAGACTTAACATGCCAATGAAGGAAAATGAACCTCTTCCTCCATTCCTGGGACTTGAACCCTTGTCTAAAGAAAATGCATAGTCATCCCCAAGCTCTGGATGCCTGGGCAAGGGCCAATCGTGAATATTCATGATAAATTTACATTTCTTTGTCCGTTCTCTGTAAAAGCCCACCACCCCAAGCTACCTGCAAGCAGTCTTGGAAGTATCAACCCAGATTTCCCCTTTCCTTCCACAGTGAAATAAAGGCACCTTTCTAATCTCCCACCTTGGCCTCTTGTTTTTTGGCTGTGATGAGTCGCACTGAGCAAAACCTGGAGTTTCCACCTGGCAACAATCTCACAGTTTATGTGGGTCAGGAATCTGGACACAGCTTAGCTGGGTTCTCTGCAAGGCTACAATTAAGGTGTCCACCAGAGCTGCAGTCTCATTTCAAGGTTTGACTGGGAAAGGATCCACTTCCAAGGTCACATTGTTGATGGCATAATTCAGGTCCTTGTGAGCTGTCAGACTGAAGACCTCAGTTTCGTGACATCTGTTTGTGCAAGTCCGTTCTCAGCTTTTTGACACATGGCTCTCGTGGTGAAATGAGTTTCTTTATACGGCTTTTTGCCTTGGTTCTTTTGAAAAACAGCTTGAGAAATTTTTCCGCTAAACCCTGAGGAGTTAGTTACCTTTGCCCTAGTTTTCTACCCCAGATGGTTTCTTACCTTTGTCCAGGTTGATTGACACTTCCTGGTTAAGCTGTAAACAACTTGGTTTGATATTTTTTGTCTGGTCCTGGGCTGCAACCTGCCCTGTGATTTATATGCACCTTGTAAGAATTGGTCAACAGACTATGCAAAGGAGGTGACTATAGCCTACTATGCAAATGAAGTGTCTGTGGCCTACAGAGAGGAAATTGGTCAGTATGTGGCCCCCAACTGGGAGGGGCCGTGCCTTGAAACAGACAAGGGGTTGTGTATATATACTCAGGCAATTCCACAGAGGGTTTTCAGACAGAAAGAAGCAAGAAGAGAAGCAGCAGGATGAAGCAGAAGGAAGAAAGAAGAATAAGTAGAGGGAGGAGGCAAGGAACCTCATAAAAGAGCTGTAACATGGTTCAAGGGTTGTAACACAGAAAATGGCAAGAGATCTGGAAGAGGTTCAGTTTCAGAGCTGGCTGTGACAGGCCTAGAATGGGCAGAGAGGCAGAGCCGAGGGCAACGGACCAAGAGGAGCCCATTCTGAGGGGTCCAAGAAGAGGCCTATGCTCAGGGGCTCAAGAAGAGACCTGTCCTGAGGGAGCTGAGAGGAGGCCTGCATGGTTGAGAGGAACTGAGAGAGCTGTCCTGCACTGAAGAAGGACATGCTTCTTGATGCTGAACCTGAATTGTAGCCTGTTGACCCTGATCCCCAGTTGTACCCTACTACTTAATAAACCACTTAACTGTAAACATTGTCTGTGAGTTCTGTGTGGCCACTGCAATGAATTATCAAACCTGGAAGAGAAGTAGAGAGTTCCATGGGAGGGACTGCTGGTGTCAGAATTGGTAAAAAGGTTGGGGAGTGGAGGTATGGCTGACCTCCACCTCATAGGGATTAGCCTTGGGCTGATCTTGACTAGAATTATCCCCCTTGAAGTTAGACGGGTCCTGACGATGCTTCTACTACTCCCACTGTTTCACAGGTCTCCATAACATGGTGGCTTGCATCATCAAATGCAGCAAGGGAGAGGGTCTCCTAGCCTGATAGTTTACATTAGTAGGAAGCAAGTCGTAAGTCCTGCCCACACTCACAAAAACATGATCACACAGGCACGAATACCAGGAGGCAGGGATAATTGGGGGCCATTCTTAGTCTTAGTGTACGGCTAGGGCCAATTCCTTCTGGAGGCCAGACTTTGGTTTGATGGAGAAGCAAAGCTGGGGTCTCCTTTATTGTTCTTAAGAAACCATGAGAATGCAAAGAAAGGGAATTTCAAAAAACCGTCCTTGATGAAATTAGAAGGCTTCTGTAACCCTGAACAAATATATAGAGTCAAGTTCCCAATTACAGTAAAGGTCTCATAAGGGTATGAAAAGGGGTCAAGAGAGGAATCCTGGCTTTAGAATTCAGACAAAGCTAGCAGAAAATAGTTCCCAAAACATGGGCACACCCTACAGAGCAAAACCACAGTCTGGTAGTAGAATCTTCCCTAGATCTTTCTGAGTACAAAACTTGAGAAATTGGTAGGGTGGGGCTCAATGAGGAATCACACAGACAAGCCATGTTTGCAAGAAGCAGTCTGTCAGGATGGCAGGAGAAAGGAGAGAGCCTCTATATTGGGAACATCCTGCTGTGCCAATCTAGTTTAGCTGGGAAATAACGTAGGCTGGAGGAAAGTGCTCATGCTTATACAATTTCATCACAAGGAAAATTCCTGTTGGCTTTGCACAGGGCCAGGGCCCCTCCCAGATGCAGATCTCCTGCAGACAGCTGGTCCAGAAAGGACTCACTTAATTCAAAGATGATTATTAATTTAAAAGAAAAGTACAAGATCCATGAAGATAAGGAAAAAAAAGATAAAAGCATAGGAAAAGCAAAAGCATTTGAAAGCCGTTGCTACAGAGCAGACAGAATTTGAGCAAATATATCACAATTAAAAATATGAATAATAATGGAGTAATTACCTCCATAAAAATGAGTCTTCAGAGAAGAGATGGAAGGGTTCAGGGAAGACATGGCACGATAATAGAAGTGGATTGAAATACAAGCCGGCTAAACAGCATGTAAAAATAATCACACAAATGAAATCATGACAGATTGAAAGCAGCACAAACGAGAAGAGGCTGTTGAAAACATAGTAAAGGACATGAAGGACAGGACTGAGAAAAAGAAAAAAAATAGAAGAGAAAATTTTAAAACTGAAATCAAAGTGAATAAATACTTAACAAGTTAGAAGGAAAAAAGATATTGAAGACATACACATAAGACCCCAAAGAAGATAATTCACATAAAACAACAAAAACATTATTTAAAAATAGTGATGGTTAATTTTATGTGTCAGTTGACTATGTAATGCCAATCGTTTGGCCACGCACTGCAAGTCTAGTTGCTGTTCCATAATGTAATGCAATGTATGTCATCATCTTCCATAACGTAATCTAATGCAATGCAATCAATCAATTAAAAAGGGATTTTCTTTAGGGCATGTTCTGCCTCCAAACTATAAATAGATATTTTGGCAGAACTCACCCTTGTGCTTCACTCTGCATTCTTTCCATCTCTTGACCTGTGGATTTTGGGACACAAGCCTGTAGAAGCCTCCAGGCTGCAGCCTGACTATAGATTTTGGACTTGCCAGCCTCCCACAATCATGTAAGCCAACCCCTTGAAGAAATATCTCAATATCTCTCTCTATATATCTAGCTATAACATATGGGGCCCTGGTGGCACACTGGTTAAGAGCTATGGCAACTAACCAAAAGGATGGCAGCTCGAATCCACCAGCCACCCCTTGATAACTCTGTGGGGCAGTTCTACTCTGTCCTATAGGGTCGCTATGAATCGGAATTGGCAATGGGTTTTTGGTATACACACACATTTATATGTGTCACTGGTTCTGTTTTTCTAGAGAACCTTGACTAAGACAAAAATATAATTAAATAAAACTTCACAGTAATTAAAGAAATTTTGACCCGACCTATTGAAAAGACAATCTCTGCCCCACGATCAATAAGACATAATCTGATAAAATTTCTAGACTTCAAAGATAAAGAATCTTTTGGGCAGCTAGACAAAAAGATCAAGTCACCTACACAAGGGAAAGAATAGGCTAAAGGATAAGAAGTCTAAGTGACAAATGGACTAAACATTTTTTTGAGTGATAAATGCTTCCAATGTACTTGTGGAAAGATGCTACCCAAGAATTTTATACCTTGTCAAAATTAGTTCAAGTATAAGAACAACAGGAAAATCTTTCATGAACAGGCTAGAACTCAAAGAAACACTTATCGTGGGTTGTACTTGAAGAAACTGTTAGAGGACACACTTCATCTGTCATGGATTGAATTGTGTCCCCCAAAATATCTGTCAACTTGGCTAGTCATGATTCCCTTGTATGATTGTCTACCATTTTATCTTCTGATGTGACTTCCCTAAATGTTGTAAATTCTATCACTATGATGTAATAAGATGGATTAGTGGCAGTTATATTGATGAGGTCTACAAGATTAGGTAGTGTCTTAAGCCAATCTCTTTTGAGATAAAAAAGAGAGAAACAAGCAGAGAGACAGGGACCTCATACCACCAAGAAAGCCAAGCCAGGAGCAGAGCACGCCCTTTGGACCTAAGGTTCCTGTGCTGAGATGCTCCCAGACCAAAGGAAGACTGATGACAAGGACCTTCCTCCAGAGCCAATAGAGAGAGAAAGCCTTTTTCTGGAGCTGGCACCCTAAATTTGGACTTCTAGCCTACTGGACTGTGAAAGAATAAACTTCTCTTTGTTAAAGCCATCCACTTGTGGTATTTCTGTTATAGCAGGACTGGATGACTAAGACATCATCCAATTAAGAAATAAATGGTGAAACTGAGGCAAAAGGTAAGTAATGAGAATTGAATCCATAACTTTACAACACAACCTAAACTACATGTGGATATTATGATTACAGAACAGAATAAAATATTATAAACCTTGACAATGTGGATATGAAATTGACACACAAAGTTTAGGAGAATATGTGAGGGCAAATAGTAGAAGATAATGTAAGTAGCGTGATTTTTTTAATCATTTATAGTCAGGTGAAAAAAAGATATTATTTAAAGCTATTAAAGCAATCCATAGAGTTATAAGTATATTATAAAAACATGAAATTAAACATTAAGACAAATTAGATAACAAATTAACATTGAGTGGTGCAGAAGACAAAGGATAAGGCGATGAAAAGGAAGTACATTAACATTCTTTGCTTGTTGAAGATCATCAGAATACTATCTGCAGGAAAATGGGTGCATCATGTAAAGTTATAGATATAAAACTAACTGCTAGGGCAAAAGTATAAGCTTTTCAAATAATCAAAAGTATTGTACATTTAAAAAGAAAATACAGACCATACAGTAAAATATCAAAAGTAAAGCAATAAACAGAAAAATATATAAAACATGTTGATCAAACTAAGAACAAACATACTATCATATCAATAAATGTAAATAAGTTAAAGTCTTATATGAAAAGAACTTGGATTATACACAAAGCAATATACAACATTATGCCGTATATAAGAAATGTACCTACAACTAACTGACTCATAAATATGGAAAAGGAAAGGAAGGGGCAAGGCATAGGAGGAAAATGAAAACAAACAACTCTCTCACCACATACACACAAAGCAATTGTTGCATTCTCAATATCAATATTAATTTTGGTTTGAAAGTACTGTAAAGGCAGTTTATAATCATAAAGATTTTACTCTGAGGTAAAGATTTGTTATTAATATCTATATGCCCAATAATATAACATAAACAGTCATAAAGCAAAAACCACAGGAAAAACAAAGCAAAATAAGAGAAAACAAATTACTAATGTAAAAGAACTTATTCACTTGTCTCTATGAAAGATCAAGCAGGCAAAAGAGAAAGACAAAGCACTGGCTAAGTTCTAGATGGACAGACTCCTAAAGTAACACTGATTAAAACAATATAGAAGTTAATTCTCTCTCATGTAAAATCCCAGCTGGCGTGTTACCTGGCACCACAAAGTCATCAGGAATTCAGGCTTCTTATCTTGTTGTTTTATCTTCTCTAGATTTTTTAGAAGCCCTGGTAGTACAGCGGTTAAGTGTTCAGCTGCTAACCAAAAGGTCGGCAGCTTGGTCTGGGATCTTAAAAGCCTGTGAGCGGCTATCTAGGATATTCCACTGGTCTCACCCCTTGGGGAGCAAGGAAGAATGAAGAAAACTAAAGATACGAGGGAAATACTAGTCCAAAGGTCCAATGGACTACATCTACCACGGCCTCCACCAGACTGAGTCCAGTGCAACGAGGCGGTGCCTGTCTACCATCACTGATTGCTCTGACAGGGATCACAATAGAATATCCTGCACAGAGCTTGAGAAAAATGTAGAGCAAAATTCTAACTCAGAAAGAAAGACCAGACTTGCTGGCCTGACAGAGACTGGAGAAACCCTGAGAGTATGGCCCCCGGACACCCTTTAAGCTCAGTAATGGAGTCACTTCTGAGGTTCAACTTTCAGCCAAAGATTGGAAAGGCCCATAAAACAAAACGAGACTAAAGGGGCACTCCAGCCCTGGGGCAAGGACTAGAAGGCAGGAGGGGACAGCCAAGCCATTAATAGGAACCCAAGTTTGAGAAGGGAGAGTGTTGACATGTTATGGGGTTGTTAACCAATGTCATAAAACAATATGTGTACTAACAAATGAGAAACTAGTTTTGTAAGCCTTCATCTAAAGTACAATTAAAAAATAAATAAATAAAGATTTTATCAGAAAAAAAAGGACAGCAGTTCAATGCCACCAGCAGGTCCTTGGAAACCCCATGGGGCAGTTCTACTCTGTCCTATACAGTTGCTATGAGTCAGACTTGACTGCAATAGGTTTGGTTTTTTTGGTTGGGATGTTGAGGTCATCTACATGATCTAAAATGGCTCATTTGTGTATTCATATTCTAAACATTAAGAAAGAAGAAAAAGGGAAGGGAAGGACATGACCTAAGTTACAGACATGACTTTTGTTTATATTCCATTCATTTTAACTTGGATGACCACATCCTCTTGCCAAGGAAGATGAGAAATGTTTGATTCTGGATTGTCAGGTACTAAGCTTAAAAATAAGGGGAACTGTTACAATGAGTGGTGCAAATGGTTACATGTTTGTCTACTAGCCAAAAGGTTAGCAGTTCAAATCTACCCAGAGACAGTTTAGAAGATAGGCCTGGTAACCTGCTTCCAAAAGGTCACAGCTTTGAAAACCCTATGGAGCAGTTCTACTCTGCACACGTGGGATCACTATGAGTTGGAATCAACTCAATGGCAACTAACAACAACAACATTACAATGAGAAAGATTGGGAGAATGAATATTGGGGGATAACAAGCAATGCACAATAATGTAAACACGTACATTATGTTTTGCGTGTGTGTGTGTATGAAACTCTACTTCGGGTAAACAGAGAATATAATTTTTTTCAAGATCCATTTTTTAAAAAGTGGCCATTTATTAGGCCCAAAGAAAACTTTAATACATTCCTAAATGTAAAAAGGGTCTTTAACTTAAGTCTCATCAGTTCTGACTCTAGCTGACCATCGACTGTGCTGATACCAAGGCTCTATGGAAATAAGGAGACACAGCATACAGATCCAGGAGAGAATGCCAAATATGAGAGGTCTGAGGGCAAGCAACAGGCCAATGGCCAACACAGCAAGCTGCTGAAAGGTGCTTAAAAGAGAAGCATACCCCACCCCATCTCTCATCTCTCTCCCTGATCGAAACAATCCTTAAACCAGGTTGAAGGCAGCAAGTCTTTCCCACATCCAAGGACTAAAGTAATGTCCTTTCTTTAGGGCAGTAAACATAATTTATTTGGGTTTTGTTGGTTCCATAAATCCATTGTCTCCTGAAATCTAATTTTCCATGTGACCTAAGCTTATTTTGGGCTCCATGGAACAGAAATTAGTGCAAGAGAGCAGATTCTCCAAGCAGGCCCAAACAGGAGATCAGTCGGTCTTAATAGCCTCATGAATGATCAGAAGGAGAAGGCTGAAAGAGGGTGAAAACAGGCAGCCTGGTTGGGAATGGGCAGAAACATTTTTTAAAACATACTGTACTTTTTTCTTTTATCATGTTATTAGCACCTAAATATTTTTTTTCCCAAGATAAAATCTAATTCTCAGAACTGTTAACCACTTTTTTCTCTTCAGAGTGCCATCAGCTTCAATAAAGGAAACACGATTACCACACAGCTGGGAGACTTGCAGACACAGTGAGAGCAGCTCAAGGGGGCTCGAGGGAATGACACATCTCTGGATTCAGCCAACGAGGTTACACACAAATAGATTTTCCTAGATAAACTGCTTTCTGTCTATCTCTGCCTCAGACCCAAGAGAGGGTGTCCTCCTGAGTTTTTATTGCAGAAAATTTAGAGGTAAGTCAATTAAGAGTCAACCCCAAGTTTGTTCTTTTCATGCATGCTCTTTATATCTTACCCACTGGACTGTAAATTCTTGGTGGGTGGTGACGATGCCTCACATTTATCTTGTACCATTGGACTCTCCACTTTCACCTCTCACCAGTGCTCAGTATGTGTGTGATGGTTAATTTTGTTTCAACTTGGCTAGGCGACAGTGCTCATCTAGATATCGCTATGAAAGTGTTCACATATGGTTAACACTTAAATCAGTTGACCGTAATAAATGAAATTATCCTCCATAATTTGGGTGGGCCTCATCCAATTAGTTGAAGGCCTTAAGAACGAAAACTGAGTTTTCTCCAGGAAAGAGGATTCTTCCTCAGGACGATAACGCAGACATCCTGCCAGAATTTCCGGCCACTGCCTGGCCTACCAATTTCAGACACAAGACTGCCAGAATTTCCAGCCTGTCACCTACTTAGAGGTTTTGGACTTGCCAACCCTATAATCATGTGAGCCAAGATGTACCTCTCTCTCTCTTTCTTTAGATCTCTTCTGTATTTCTACAGCTATCTGTCTATCTTATTGGTTCTGTTTCTCTGAAGAACCCTGACTAATACTGTGCTTAGTAAGTATATTATTAAATGGATGGAAGGCCTGTGAAGGGCATTTGAGGCAAGCGAGCCATGTGAACAAACCCCTGGAGGCTGGGATGGACTTGGCCTGAGAGGAAAGTACAGTCTGGCCTAAGCGGAGCCATTTCTGAAGGAGAGGGCTTTGCATGGCAAACACTGGAGCTGGTTACTGACCTTCTCAGTGAGGGGCCAACATGGGAGCCACCAGACCAGCAGTCCAGATACTGGATGCCTCCTCTACCCGGGAAGCTCATGTCCGCTCATATCCATTCTAACTTCAGAATATCCTCGTGATTTGCAATAACTGGTAAACATCTGAGCTCTAAGCTATTGAAACTCAAGGCCTTTCCAGTCAGACTTGAGCAGAATTAAAATTTGTGCAACATGTTCTAGCTGTATGACCTTGTCAAGCTACCCAATTCTTCTTAGTCGGTTTTCTAGTCTGTAAAATGATAATTATAAAATCTACTTTGCAGGATTTTTGTAATACTCAGAAGTAAGACCTGAAAAGGGCCTGATACGGTTTTTGTTTTCCAGTTGCCATGACTCTGACTTGTGGTCAGAGTAGAGCTGTGCTCCATGGGGTTTTTGATGGTTGATATTTCAGAAGTAGATCACCGGGCCTTTTTTCTGACATGCCTCTGGGTGGACTGGAACCTCTGGCCTTTTGGTTAGCAGCCCAGGGTGTTAACCGTTTGCACCACCCAGGGACCTGCTGACAGGTAGTAACCAAAACCAAAACCACTGCCAAAGGGTGGATTCCGCCTCATACACAGTATTTAAAGCACTCAGCTGCAAACCCAACAGCCGCTCGGTGGGAGAAATACGTGGCCTTCTGCTTCCGTAAGGAGTTAAGCCTTGGAAACCCTATGGGGTTGTTCAGTGAGATGATGACACATACTAAACTAAAACAAAAATGGTACTTATTGTTGAAACTGATTAAATATGCTCCTCAAAAAAGGGTAGGAAAGCTATTTAAATTTTTACCGCAATAAAAATTTCCCTTTAAAATAGGAAAGTGAGACAAGGCTCGCTGTAGGCTATCTTGCCCTGTTCTCGGGAGGGAGAAACACTGATGTCTGCACCGGCGTCCCCAGCCTCCTGGGCACGTGAGCAGTAAAGATTCAAATACTGGACTACCAGATAACACTCCGTGCCACTTGCGGTATTTTCGTACCATTTTATTACTGCCAATAAAAGTTATTAGTTAATTATGTAATAAAATGTCTTTCAGTACTTGTATCATGTAAAAATTTTAAATATAAATACGTGAAACTGGAGAGAAAAAAAATCCCATGTTGTACTAGACGTCTTGATTTTTGCTTTGAAAAATATAGTCAGTTCAGTCATACTTCGGGTCTCCCCTTAATATCCACATCAGAGTTTCTAATGGTCACTGCCTCCAGAAAGTTGCCAGCTTCCAAAAGCCTTGGTAGGAAGCTGCCGACGCCAAGAGCAAGTGCCTGGAGCCAGGGGAAACCACGCTGAAGCAAGCAGGTGCAGGGTGGTGCCTGCAAACAGCAGGGGGCGCCTAACCCAGGGCTGGGGTTTGGGAAGTCAGCAGTAGGCCTGACTGACTTTGCTTTAGGACAAAACAAGTTAACCCATTAGTTGCTGTGCTCCTACGACTCCAAGAGCACTTACAAGCAGACCCTGGCACATTCCCGAAAAGTGCTTCGTTTTTCAACCCTAAAGGAGTTTTTATTGAAACACGGTGCATGACATATAGCATCAAAGAGGTCTCCCTGACAACAGTGAACTCATGGGTGCCACAAAGTCTGTCTTAAAATGTCAAACCACCTTGCTAGGGTGTGACATCTCTAGGAAGTGACATGAGAAAGAGAGGGAACTGGCAAGTTCAGAGGCCAAGCTCACCTCCAACAAAATCTCACTTTCTGCAAGCGAATTGTGCTCTCCAGAGGCCGCATGGGTCGTCCCCACAGGCCCGCGCTACAGGGGAAATTTCATGGGCCCTCGGCACTTTTACTTTCCTGGAGCCCTTTTTCCACAAAAACATATTTAAAATTATATATTAGAATAAATATGTCGTTCTTAGATGCTGTTGAGTCGATTCCAACTCACAGCGACCCTATGTACAACAGAACAAAACACTCCCTGATCCTGTGCCATCCTCACAATCATTGTTTTGCTTGAGCCGATGATTGCAGCTACTGTGTCAACCCATCTCATGAGGGCCTTCCTCTTTTTCGCTGACCCTCTACTTTACCAAGCATGATGTCCTTCTCCAGGGACTGAGCCCTCCTGACAACATGTTCAAAGTATGTGAGACATAACCTTGTCATTCTTGCTTCTAAGGAGCATTCTGGCTGTACTTCTTTGTTCGTTCTTTGGCAGTCCATGGTATATTCAATATTCTTCACCAACATCACAATTCAAAGGTGTCTATTCTTCTTCAGTCTTCCTTATTCATCGTCCTGCTTTCGCCTGCACATGAGACGATTGGAAACACCATGGCTTGGGTCAGGTACACCTTAATCTTCAAGGTGACATCTTTGCTTTTTAACACTTTGAAGAGATCTTTTGTGACAGATTTGCCCAATGCAATGCATCTTTTTGATTTCTTGCCTGCTGCTTCCATGGCTGTTGATTGTGGATCCAAGTGAAATGAAATATTTGACAATTTCAGTCTTTTCTCCATTTATCATGATGTTGCTTATTGGTCCAGTTGTGAGAATTTTGGTTTTCTTTATGTCGAGGTGTAATCCATACTAAAAGCTGTGGTCTTTGATCTTCATCAGTAAGTACTTCAAGTCCTCTTCACTTTCAGCAAGCAAGGTTGTGTCATCTGCATAACACAGGTTGTTAATGAGTCCTCCTCCAATCCTGATGCCCTGTTCTTCTTCATATAGTCCAGCTTCTCCGATTATTTGCTCAGCATACAGATTGAATAAGTATGGTGAAAGGATAAAACCCTGATGATGCACACCTTTCTTGACTTTAAACAATGAAGTATCCCATTGTTCATTTTAAATGACTGCCTCTTGATCCATGCACAGGTTTCTCATGAGCACAATAAAGGGTTCTGGAATTCCCATTCTTCACAATGTTATCCATAATTTGCTATGATCCACACAGTCGAATGCCTTTGCATAGTTAATAAAACACAGGTAAACATCTTCTGGTATTCTCTGCTTTCAGCCAGCATCCATCCAACATCAGTAATGGTATCTCTGGTTCCACATCCTCTTCTGAAACCGGCCTGAATTTATGGCAGTTCCCTGTCAATATACTGCTGTAGACGCTTTTGAATGATCTTCAGCAAAATTTTTACTTTCATGTGACACTAATGATATTGTTTGATAATTTCTGCACTCAATTGGATCACCTTTCTTGGAAATAGGCATAAATATGGATCTCTTTCAGTTGGTTAGCCAGATAGCTGTCTTCCAAATTTCTTGGCATAGACAAGTGAGCACTTTCAGCACTGCATTCGTTTGTTGAAACACCTCAGTTGGTATTCCATCAATTCCTGGAACCTTGTTTTTTGCCAATGCCTGCAGCGCAGCTTGAAATCCTGCCTTCAGTATTATTGGTGCTTGATCATATGCTACCTACTGAAATGGTTGAACATAGACCAGTTCTTTTCGGTATAGGGACTCTGTGTATTATTCCTTCCATCTTCCTTCAATGCTTCCTGCATCATTTAATGTTTTACCCACAGAATTCTTCAAAATTGCAACTTGAGGCTAGAAATTTTCTTCAGCTCTTTTAGCTTGAGAAATGCCGAACATGTTCTTCCATTCCGGTTTTCTACCTCCAGGTCTTTGCACATGTCGTTATAATGCTTTATTGTGGCTTCAAGCCACCCTTTGAAATCTTCTGTTCAGCTCTTTTACTTCATCATTTTTTCCTTTCACTTTAGCTACTTGACATTCAAGAGCAAGTTTCAGCATCTCTTCTGACATCCATTTTGGTCTTTTCTTTATCTTCCTATCTTTTTAATGACTTTTTGCTTTCTTCATGTATGATTTCCTTGATGTCATTCCACAACTGGTCTGGTCTTAGGTCACTTGTGTTCAGCATATCAAATTTATTCTTTAGATGGTCACTAAATTCAGGTGGGATATACTGAAGGTCATATTTTGGCTCTCATGGACTTTTTGCTCTGATTTTCTTCAGTTTCAGCTTGAACTTGCATAGGAGCAATTGAAGGTCTGCCCGCAGTTGGCCCCTGGCCTTGTTCTGACTGATGCTATTGAGCTTTTCCTATTTCTCTTTCCACAGATGTTGTAGATTTGATTCCCGTGTATTCCGTCTGACAAGGTCCACATGTATAGTTGCCATTTATGTTGGTTGAAAAAAGGTATTTGCAATGAAGAAGTCACTTGTCTTGCAAAATTCTATCATGTCATCTCTGGCATTGTTTCTGTTACCAAGGCCACATTTTCCAACTACTGAACCTTCTCCTTTGTTTCCAAGTTTCGCATTCTGATCACCAGTAATTATCAATGCATGCTGATCGCATATTTGATCAATTTCAGACGCAGAAGCTGGTAAAAATCTTTGATTTCTTCATCTTTGGCCTTAGTAGTTGGTCCTTAAATTTGGATAATATTGGCATTAACTGGTATTCCTTGTAGGCATATGGATATTATCCTATCACTGACAGTGTTGTACTTTAGGATAGATCATGAAATGTTCTTTTTGACAACGAATGCAACACCATTCCTCTTCAATTTGTCCTTCCCAGCATAGTAGACCATATGATTGTCTGATTAAAAATGGCCAATACCGGTCGATTTCAGTTCACTAATGCCTAGGTTATCAATGTTTATACATTCTGTTTCATTTTTGGTGATTTCCAATTTTCCTGGATTCATACTTCATACATTCCATGTTCTGATTCTTAACAGATGTTTGCAGTTGTTTCTTCTCATTTTGAGTCATGTCACCTCAGCAAATGAAGGTTCTGAAAGCTTGACTCCATCCACGTCGTTAAGGTCGACTCTACTTTGGGAAGGCAGCCCTTCCCTAATCATCTCTTGTGTGCCTTCCAACCTGAGGGGCTCATCTTCCAGCACTATATCAGACAATGTTCTTCAGCTATTCATAAGATTTTCACTGGTTAATTCTTTTCGGAAGTAAACTGCCGGGTCCTTCCCTATTCCGTCTTAGTCTAGAAGCTCAGCTGAAACTTGTCCAACATGGGTGATCCTTCTGGTATTTGAATACCAGTGGCATAGCTTCCAGCATCACAGCAACATGCAAGCCTCATAGTACAACAAACTGACAGACATGTGGGGGAGTATAAATATAAATATATTAATATGTATTGAAACAAGAGTCCCTGCATGGTGCAAAATGCTAGCTGAAAGGGTAGAGGTTTCAGTCCACCCAGGGGCACCTCAGAAGTAAAGCCTGGCACTGAAAGCTCAATGGAATTCTACTCTGACAGACATGAGATCACCACAAATCAGAGTCAACTTGACAGCAACTGGCTCATTTTATATTGAAACATTTTCTTCAAACTAAAAGGTTTTTTTTTTTTTCTTCTGATTTTAAAAGAAATTAAAACCGCATTGTGGGCCCTAGTAGCCCTGGTGGTACAGTGGTTAAGAGCTACAGCTGCTAACCAAAAGGTCAGCGGTTCAAATCTACCAGCAGCTCCTTGGAAACCCTACGAGGCAGTTCTACTCTGTCCTATAGGGCCACTATGGGTTAGAATCGACTCATCTATCAGCAATGGGTTTGGTTATTGGTGGTTTCTAGGCCCTTAAAGTGTTGTGGGTCCTAAGCACTGATCTAATATGCTTAATGGATGATTCAGCCCTGGTTAAGAATGAAAAAAAAATGCTGATAAACGGGAGAAAAGAATTGTGTCACCGAGCACCACAGAGTGATGAGTTAGCAAAGAACAAATTAGCTAAATTTTACAATGGTCCCAAACAGGGTCTCACTTCCTCAGAGGTTAAAATCTCTAGGTTTTGAGAAGTGGCTCATTCTACATTCAAACCAATTAGTGCTTAATACAAAGCACCATACAAACCACTTTGCAGGAACAAATGTTTTTCCTGATAGCTTTGCATTCGTGTATGTAAAACCAGTATTTGCTGAATGCTGACTGCTGTGATTTGAGTTTTCAGTGGAATTGGCAAGTAGTGGCTTTGTTCTTTCAGTTTTAAACTTTCATGTAATGTTCATAGTTTCTCCAGCTTTTCTCCTTTTCATCTTAAAGCATGTTTAGGAGCTGTCAGCCGCTGCCAGCAGACTTGGGGGCTCCACAAAGAGCTTGGGGAATTACAATAAACCTCATGTAGTGTGGTCAGGCCTGCGTTCTTCTAGCCAAAGATCTGAACACAACAGCCAACACATCTGGCTCTCTCTCCTGCCACGCTGAGTCACCAGGATCTCTGTAGTAGTATTTAGTAAACCTACAACATGGTTTACTAAATACTACTACCCAGCCAACTCACCCACCCAGCGAACTCCAAGGTAGTAGGGGGGCTAACATTTGGGACCTCCCTAGTCACTGGGTTGTAAAGGTACATTATTTTCCTAACAATCTTAGTGCTAATATGCAACAGCTACCTGGCCAACTGACTGGAAGAGATCCATGTTTACATCTATTCCCAAGAAAGGTGATCCAAGTGAATGCGGAAATTATCGAACAATATCATTAATATCACTCAGCAGTATATCAAAGGAGAACTGCCAGAAATTCAGGCTGGATTCAGAACAGGATGTGGAACCAGGGGTATCATTACTGATGTTAGATGGATCCTGGCTGAAAGCAGAGAATACCAGAAGGATGTTTACCTGTGTTTTACTGACTATGCAAAGGCATTCGACTGTGTGGATCAGAACAAATTATGGATAACATTGCCGAGAATGGGAACTCCAGAACACTTAAATGTGCTTGTGAGGAGCCTGTACATAGATCAAAAGGCAGTTGTTTGGACAAAACAAGGGGATACTGCATGGTTTAAAGTCAGGAAAGGTGTGTGTCAGGGTTGTATCCTTTCACCATACGTTTTCAATCTGTATTGCTGAGCAGATAATCCAAGAAGCTGGACTATATGGAGAAGAACAGGGCATCAGGGTTGGAGGAAGACTCCTTAACAACCTGCGTTAAGCAGATGACACAACCTTGTTTGCTGAAAGTAAAGAGGCCTTGAAATACTTACTGATGAAGATCAAGATTACATGCTTCAATATGGATTGCACCTCACATAAAGAAAACAAAAATCCTCACAAATGGACAAATAAGCAACATCATGATAAACAGAGAAAAGATTGAAGTTGTCAAGGATTTCATTTTACTTGGATCCACAATCAACAGCCATGGAAACAGCAGTCAAGAAATCAAAGACTCATTCCACTGGGCAAATCTGCTGCAAAGGACCCCTTTAAAGTGTTGAAAAGCAAAAATGTCATCTTGAAAACTAAGGCGGGCCTGACCCAAGCCATGGAATTTTCAATTGCATCATATGCATGTGAAACCTGGATGATGAATAAGGAAGACCGAGGAAGAATTGACGGCTTTGAATTATGGCATTGGTGAAGAATATTGGATATATCATGGACTGCCAAAAGAATAAACAAATCTGTCTTAGAAGAAGTGGAACCAGAATGCTCCTTAAGAAGCAAGAATGGGGAGACTGTGTCTTACATACTTTGGACACATTATCAGGAGAGATCAGTCCCTAGAGAAGGACATCATGCTTGGTAAAGTAGAGGGTCAGTAAAAAAGAGGGAGACCCTCAATGAGATGAATTGGCACAGTGGCTGCAGCAATGGGCTCAAGCATAACAATGATTGTGAGCATGGCACAGGATCGGGCAGTGTTTTGTTCTGTGGTACATAGAGTCACTATGAGTCTGCACCTACTCAACAGCACCTAACAACAACAACAATATGCAACAGACTTCTCCCCACAAACGAACATCTGGGATAGGACATCTGCTTCTGAGAGGGAAGAAAGAGGCACCTACAAAATAAATTAGTAATATGGTTTCTTCCCCACATGGAATAGAGTTCGGTTTACTTCAGTGTCAGGGCATGTGCACCGAATTGTTTCCATATTTGTAGAGACAACGTTCCCCTGGCTTATTCCCTCATGTTTAATCACTTCCCACTACCTCCACCAATTGTGTGGGGATTATTTTCTCTGAGAAGTAGGAATAATACTTATTGAGCACCTGGTATTGGCCTAGCTTGGTTCTTTCCCATGCATTATCTCATTTAATCCTCACACCACTCAGAGGTGGGTGAAACAGTTCTTTTTGGATGAGGAAACTGAAGCTCACAGAGGTAAAGCAATTCAGAGAATTCAATTGAATAGAATTGAGAGAGGAAAGAAAGGAGTGAATGACAAAATGCATGAGACAGTTAAGGAGATGATTTTATTCAGGCTATTGCAATAGGTAGAAAATTCATCAGTAAAGAACGTCTCAAAGAAAAGGAAGGGGCCTGAGGTTTTATAGAGGTTTTATCATCAAGAGTCAAGAGGCAGGATGGAGATGAGTCTGTGGGAATACACAAGGCAGGGTAGTCCTTTGTGGTTAGCTGCTCCCGGGAGACAAAATGTGGAGGGATTTCTCAACCACCACTGCTCTCAGAGAGCACAGGGCTCAGATAAAGTTCAACATTGCCAGTTCCCCTTTTTTTTCAAGATGAATACATTCATGGCTAAACAACTTGGAGGCCATTATAATCCTCCTGAGAAAGGTGAAGCGGTGTCTAAGAAATAGCCTTCTGAGGACCCTTGTTGGAGTTGTTCCTGTGCAACTGTTAAACTGTTACCAGCTGGAAACCCCAGGCTCTGCTCTGTGTGACTCAAATTGGCCAACAAATGAGAGACCTAGATGGCAGAGCAGGAAAGACACTTCATTTCATTGCACAAGGAAAAGGAGTCAGTTGGAGCTGCTGCCACCAAGACTGCTCCCCCAGCAGGGCAAGGGGAAAATTTACTTTTAAGGAATTTACAAGCAGGGAGTTCCTATGAGTTATGTCAACAACATTCTTAATCATACTGGGCAGGCACAGTGGGGTTTACATACGATTTCCAAGCAAAGAAGTATTTTAATGCAAAGCTGTGAGGGGAGGAAGTCAAGCAAAGAAAAACAGTATTTTCATGCAAAAGTGAGGTTCTGTCTTACAACCAACTGAAACATCAGTTGAGAGGTGGTGGCAAAGACCGGTTGTCTGGAGATCAGGCATTTTAAAAGATGGAAGCCTAAAATGAAAAAAAAAAACTAATATTAAAGATGGTGTTAAAATAAAGAGGCAGGAGTTTAAATCTGAGGACAACCACTCCAGTGAGTTCCAAGACATCAGTAGAGGAAAGTCTTTCAGTTATTCAGCACCACTCGCTGGGTTCTTGACGCTCTTGAGCTAGGATGCCAATTTTCTTGATAATATTGTCCAGTCTTGGTTACCTCTTGTAAAAGGCATGTATGACTCGAACACTTCACTAGATATCTGTTATGGATTAAATTGTGTCCCTCAAAAGTATGTGTCAACTTGGCTAGGCCATGATTCCCAGTATTGTGTGGGTGTCCACTATTTTGTGATCTGTTGTGATTATCCTATGTGTTGTAAATCTGAGTCTCTATGATGTTAATGAAGCAGGATTAGAGGAAGTTATATTAATGAGGCAGGACTCAATCTGCAGGATTAGGTTGTATCTTCAGTTAATCTCTTTTGAAATATAAAAGAGATAAATGAGCAGAAAGGAAAACGATCTTTGGACTCAGGATCCCTGCACTGAGAAGTTCCTAGACCAGGAGAAAATTTATGACAAGGACCTTCCTACAGAGCCAACACAGAGACAAATTCTTCTCCAGAGCTGGTCCCCTGAACTTGGACTTATAGCCTCCTAGACTCTGAGAGAATAAATTTCTGTTTGCCAAAACTACCTACTTGTGGTATTTCTGTTATAGCAGAACTAGATAACTAAGACAACATCCTTAGTTTTCCAGATAGCAGCTTATCCAGGGAGAATTCTGGTCCATACAAGCTCAGCTATGCTGGTGAGTCCTTCAAGGTTTATATTAATTTGTCCAGCTTCAGCTGACAGGGCTTCTTCAGATCCTGGGGAAAAGGACCAGAAGCAAGGCAACCTAGAGTCCAGATAGGGATCTGAGCAGTCCGCTGTTAATTTTCAATGAGAGAAGAAAATTGGAAATGTTAGCTTGGAGGATTGCAGCCAGTTGTTGAAGAAAACTGGAAGAAATAAAAGCCTGGTAAGGATTGACAATTGGGTAAGGTAACAAAATCCAGTCCTTTTTATGTACATATAACTAGTCTTGTTGCCCAGCAGGAAAGTCAGTCCTGACTCATGGCAACCCCCTGTGTGTCAGAGTAGAACTATGATTCATGGGGTTTTCAACGGCTGATTTTTATATAAGTAAGTAAAAAAAAAAAAAAAAATTTTTTTTTTTTTAAGTACCAAAACCAGTTTTTCCAGGGGAGCTGGGGTGGAGGTGGGGGAGAGTGAGTTAAATCTCTACCAAACAAGACAGAGTTTGCATATCCATCTGTTACCTGCAATTTACAAAGAGGTACAAATAGCTTAAAGTCAATGAACAGGGCTACAATATGATAACCTGGAAGGGTATGCTATAGTTTTCTACTGAAACACAAAATTTCTCTCTACAGTCACCCCTCCTTTGATGAAAAGTAATCTCAAAGAAATATTAATCATATAATAAGGCTAGTCTCATTAAATTTGACCTGATTATTTACATGGGGGCGGCAAAAATCTTAATTTATCATATAGACCTCTTTAAGTTTACTTTGCTGGAGATTTTCATAAGGAATCTTGGCTAAACCAAAAACACACCACCATATTTCACCTGCAGTAGCTATAATTTGGGTGAATTCTTCTCTTCTCCAGGTCCCCAAAATATCCTAAGTTTCCTCTGCCTGCCAGGAAATGAATTTCCTTACTTATTTGTAAGGCTGGGAACCCTGTAAGTCAGATACCAGGTCAGTTTTTCCGAAAAGGCTTTGCAAGCATTGGCTCCATAAATTCAATCTTAATTTTTTTAAAGTGTCTATCATACCTGATTAAATAAGTATCATAATCATTATGACATTTCAGGCAATGGTTCCCTTACTTCCTGGTGACAACCACATTCTTATGAAACCTGTACAAATAATTACATTACCATGAAAAAAAGAATATTTAATAAGATTTTCTCAATTCTGAGGGGTCAATTAGGGAGAAAAAGTTACCATTTATTTCATTGCAGTTTACAAAAGCAGAGTCTACTAAATTGTTATGAGTTATAGATACCTTATTGCATTGTGCAAATCTGCTGCAAAAGACCTCTTTTAAGTGTTAAAAAGCAAAGATGTCACTTTAAGGACTAAGGTGCACCTGACCCAAGCCATGATATTTTCAATCACTTCATATTCATGTGAAAGCTGGGCAATGAATAAGGAAGGCTGAAGAAGAATTGAAACCTTTGAATTATGCTGTTGGCAAAGAATACTGAATATACCATGGACTACCAGAAGAATGAACAAATTTGTCTTGGAAGAAGTAGATCCAGAATGCTTCTTAGAGGCAAGGATGGCAAGACCTTGTCTTACATACTTTGCACATGTTGTCAGGAGGAACCAGTCCCTGGAGAAGGACATTATGCTTTGTAAAGTAGAGGGTCAGGAAAAAGAGGAAGACCCTCAATGAAATGGATTGATACAGTGGCTGCAACCATGGGCTCAAGCATAACAATGATTGTGAGGATGGCACAAGACCGGGCAGTGTTTCATTCTGTTGTACATAGGGTCCTTCTGAGTCAGAAACAACTCAATAGAACCTAACAAAAACAAGAATAGACAGTTGCAAATTGAGTCATGTCCCCCCAAAAGATACGGTACAGTTCTAATCCCCAGTACTTGTGGGCCTGACCTTGTTTGGAAATAGTCTTTGAAGATGTTATGAATTAAGTTAACATGGGGTCATACTGGAGAGGTGGGTCCTAACCCAATCTGAGTGACATCCTTATAAAACAGGAGAAGAAACACAAACAGAGGAAAAATGGCCTTGTGAGGATGGAGTAGGCTGCAGCTGCAAACTAAGGAAAGCCTGGGTCTACAGAGGCTAGGAGAGACAAGAAAGGGTCTTCCTCTAGAGCTTTCTAAGAGAACATGGCCCTGCCGACACCCTAAATTTCAGACGACTAGGCTTCAGAACTGTGAGACAGTAAACTGCTGTTCTTATAAGTCACCCAGTTTATGGTACTTTGTTATGGCAGCCCAAAAGAACTAATAAACTTATACATGTAAAAAACAGAACATGAAGACATCAACAACATTCCAGACAAAGCCCACAGCCATCCTTCATCAGATCCTTCAGTCCTGTGTAATTAATTCTCGTTCCACTCGATCTTGGGTTGGCTGCTTCTTGTCTAAAATTCTGGCTCGGTCCACTACTCAAAGGTGTTAAACAAAAAGCCTGTATCCAAAATCAGGAACCTGACAGTCCTTTACCCCAAAGTTCTGAGACAGTCCTTTGTTGAAGATGAAATACTCTGGCCTCTAACTGATCACAAGTGCTTTCAAGGAAACATAAGAGTAAAATAAAAAACTATCCGTAGATCATCGAAGACTTAATATGGCTGTGATTGATTTATTACTGATCATTTTCACAGGTGAAAGATCTGGTGAGAGTTCATTACAAAAATAATGCAACTGTTACAAAACAAAATTTAACCCAACGGAAGTTTTAGATAAAATATCTATAAACATAATAGTTAACGCTGCTTTCAAAGAAGAGTGGGTAAAAAAAAAAAAATTTTTTTTTGGTATTATATCTAATTTCTAAAAATGAATGAATGTTATCTTTAAGAAGATCTTTGGATATTGCATGTAATTATCCTGAGATATAATATACCATGAAGACATCAAGCATATAGTTGGAATATATCAAGAATATCAAGTAAAGAGATTCAGTAAGCCTCAAGTAGATACTAGTCATTTGTATTACAAAACTCGATAGGTAAGTGAAGTGAATCTCCACTTGAAAACTACTGGCCTAGAAGATGCTAGATTCAATTAAAAAAGTAAAGTTGAGACCAAATTAACATTTAAAAAATAATTGAAATGATGACTAATAACTCTAGACTGTTGTCTGATATTATATAAAGCAGAAGTATGAGTCTGATAAATAGAAACATATCATAGACAGTGAAGACATTGATAAATCTCTAGAAACTTCCCACATAGCACACAATTCTGAAATATTTGTTTTAACAACATGTCTCCCATAGAAATTTAACTGAGGGAAAGCTAAGCATACTTCTGATTGGTTATCTCTTCCCATGCAATTCATCAATAGTAACATATCAAATAAATCCAATTATTTTTAGCACCTCTTTTTTCACAAGGTGAAAAAATAAATCCATTGCGAGTTTCCAGGGACACTCCAGAAATCTCAAAGACACTTTTAGGTAAAAACATATCTAGGATTTTATTTGGGGAAGCCAACAATCAAAAGTTGTGAGGAGATTTGAACACTTAAGAAAGAAACTGAATCATGAAGACCATGTATTGCTACTATTTTCAAAGAGACAATAAAACATTTAAAAATAAACACAGCCTGATTATAAAGGCCTTTAGCTCTTCCCTAAGCAAGAAGTCTTTCTTTTCTCAGATGAGTCAAGGATACGGTAAAGTCAACATAAGCCATAGAATGTTATTCTGTTAAAACACAGAATCTTTGCTATTTCTGCAGATGACACTGAAGTGGATCAACAGGTCTTGCTTCAGAGGCACTTCCAAGTGGACTCAAACCTCCAACCTTTCAGTTAGCAGCCAAGCTTGTTAACCATTTGTGCTACCCAGGAACTCCTGAGGCAGAGGTCAGCAAACTACGGTCCAGGAACCAAACACTTGTGTTTTTTTTTTTAATGGATTTTATTTTTTAGAGCAGTTTTAGGTTTACAGAAAAATTATGGAGGAAGTACAGAGGACAACTTGGTTTTATAAATAAAGTTTTACGTAAACACGACATGGACATTTGTTTACATATTGTCCATGGCTGCTTTTGTGCTAACACGGTAGTGTTGAATAGTTGCAAGAGATCATACAGTGCAAAGCCTGAAGTATTTCCCATCTTAACAGAAAGTCTGCTGACCACTGCCCTTCAGCACCATCCTCATCTGCACAGCTGAATCTGGGTTGTTGCAAAGTTTATCTTCCAGGAAGGGAGAGAGGACAGAAATTCAGAAGTTTGTTTTCATTAAAGATAAATCAGACATCGCATGTATCATTCCACTCTCATTTCATTGGCTCAATCTTTGTCACATAGCCATACCTAGCTACAAGGGAGATTGGGAAAAGTAGTATCTAGCTGGACAGGTAGACATCCAGCTTAAACTCAAGGAATTCAATTATTAACAGAAAGAAGACCAGTGATCTACATATTCAACATAAGACCGGTATCTAGAATATATAAAGAACTCTTGAAACTCAATAAATCATTTCTGATTGTCTCAAAATCAAATATTCCAATTAGAAAAGGGGCAAAAGATGTGACAAGCCATTTCACTGAAGAAGATATAAAGATGGCAAATAAGTACATGGAAAAATGTTCCAGATCATTAAACCAAAGCAAACCAAACCCGTTGCCATGGAGTTGACTGACTCATAATGACCCTGTAGGACAGAGTACAACTGCTCCGCAGCCTTGAGTTTCCAAAGCTATAAATCTTTAAGGGAGCAGACTGCCACCTCTTTCTCCTGTGTTTGAATGCCAATCTTTCAGTTAGCTGATGAGTACTTTAACCACTGCCCCACCAGGGCTCCTTTCCATATCATTACCAAAAACCAACTGCTATCAAGTCGATTCTGACTTACGGCAACTCTATAGGACAGAGTAGAACTGCCCTGTAGGGTTTCCAAGGCTGTAAATCATTATGAATCAGACTGCCACATCTTTCTCCCTGGAAGCCGCTGGTGGGTTTGAACCACTGACCTTTTGGTTAGCAGCCGAATGCTTAACCACTGGGCCACCAGGGCTTCTTTCCACATCATTAGCTACTTGCAAATGTAAATTAAAACCACAAGGCAATATCACTACCTATTATAATGTGTGTGTATATATATATATATTATATATAAAAAAATTATATATAGACAACACCAAATGCGGATGAGGGTGCGGAGAAACTGGATTGCTCACACATTGCTGATGGGAAGGTAAAATGGTACAACCACTCTGTAAAACAATTCGGTTGTTTCTTATAAAACCAAACATGCAATTATCATATCCCAGTACTTGCACTCTTGGACATCTATCCCAGAGAAATGGGTAATTATGTTCCACAAAAACATATACATAAACATTTATAGCAGCTTTATGCATAACAGCCAGAAACTGGAAATAACCAGGCATTTTTCAACTGGTGAATGGTTAAACAAAATACGATACATCTATACCATGAAGTACTATTCGAAAATAAAAAATGAACTATTGATATGTGCAACAGCTTGGATGGTTGCAAAGGGACTGTGCTTAGTTAAAAAAAAAAAAATTACATGATTTTACAACATTCTTTTTTCTTTATTTTTATTTATTGTGTTTTAAGTCAAAGTTTACAATTCAAGTCAGTCTCTCATACAAAGCAAGGTTACACACCTTGTTATGTAACCCTAGCTGCTCTCCCCCTAATGTGACAGCATACTCCTCCTCTTCTCCTTTTATTCCCCATGTTCATTCAACCAGCTTCTGTCCCACTCTGCCTTCCCATCTCCCCTCTAGACAGAAGCTGCCCACATAGTCTCATGTGTTTACTTGAGCCAGGAAGCTCACTCCTCACCAGTATCACTTTCTGTCTTATAGTCCAGTCCAATCTCTCTCTAAAGAGATGGATTCAGGAATGGTTCCAGTCTTGGTCTCACAGAGGATCCAGGGCCATGACCTCTGGGGTCCCTCCGGTCTCAGTCAGACCATTAAGTCTAATCTTTTTATAAGAATCTGAGGTCTGTATCCCACTGTTCTCCTGCTCCATCAGGAATTCTCTGTTTTGTTCCCTGTCAGGGCAGTCATTGGTGGTAGCTGAGCACCATCTAGTTCTTCTGGTCTCAGGCTGTTGGAGTCTTTGGTTTATGTGACACTTTCTTTCTCTTGGGCTCATATTTTCCTTGTGTCTTTGGTGTTCTTCATTCTCCTTTGCTCCAGGTGGGTTGAGACCAATTGATCCATCTTAGATGGCTGCTTGCTAGCATTTAATACCCCAGATGCCACTCGCCAAAGTGGGATACAGAACATTTTCTTAACACATTTTGTTATGCCAATTGACCTAGATGTCCCCTGAAACCATGGTCCCCAGACCCAGGCTGCTAACCAAAAGGTCAGCAGTTTGAATCCAACAGTGGCTCCGAAGGAGCAAAGACCTAGAGATCTGCTTCCATAAAGATTACAGTGTAGGAAACCCTATGGGGCAGCACAGCCCTGTCCTACAGGGTATCCATGAATCGGGATCAACTTGACAGCATACAACAACATCAGAGTGGGCACATAAACCTATACATATAATAAAATTACATAGAACTAAACATAAGCACACATAAATGAGTACAAGCAAAACTGGAAAAATCTAAAGAAAGGAAAAAGGAAAGGGTCAATACTGGTGGACAATTAACAGTCTCCATCACAACTGTGCTTTTGTTCTGGTAACAAGGGATCAGAGATAGAGGAACATGCTTATTACTGCGACCTCCCTTTTGGCCAGTCCTTTTCCTGAAATTTGCTACATGGTATGGGCATACTCCCCCACGTGTCTGTCAGTTTGTCATACTGTGGGGGCTTGTGTGTTGTTGTGATGCTGGAAGCTATGCCACCAGTATTCAGATACCAGCAGAGTCACCCCTGGAGGACAGGTTTCAGCTGATCTTCCAGACTAAGACAGACTAGGAAGAAGGATCAGACAGTCTACTTCTGAAAAGCATTAGCCAGTGAAAACCTTATGAATAGCAGCAGAACATTGTCTGATATAGTGCTGGAAGATGAGCCCCCCAGGTTGGAAGGCACTCCAAAGATGACTGGGGAAGAGCTACCTCCTCAAAGTAGAGTCAACCTTAATGACCTGGATGGAGTAAAGTTTTCGGGACCTTTCTTTGCTGACATGGCACGACTTAAAATGAGAAGAAATAGCTGTAAACATCCATTAATAATCGAAACCTGGAATGTATGAACTATGAATCTAGGACACTTGGAAATCGTCAAAAATGAAATGGAACACATAAACATCAATATCCTAGGCATTAGTGAGCTGAAATGGACTGGTATTGGCCATTTTGAATCAGACAATCATATGGTCTACTATGCTGGGAATGACAAATTGAAGAGGAATGTGTTGCATTCATTGTTAAAAAGAATGTTTCAAGATCTATCCTGAAGTACAACGCTGTCAGTGATAGGATAACATCCATATGCCTACAAGGAAGACTAGTTAATACGACTATTATTCAACTTTACACACCAACCACTAGGGCCAAAGAGGAAGGAATAGAAGATTTTTATCAGCTGCTGCAGTCTGAAATTGATCGAATATGCAATCAAGATGCATTGAAAATTACTGGTGATTGGAATGCGAAAGTTGGAAACAAAGAAGAAGGGTCAGTAGTTGGAAAATATGGCCCTGATGCTAGAAGCAATGCTGGAGATCGAATGATACAATTTTACAAGACCAACGACTTCTTCATTGCAAATACCTTCTTTCACCAACATAAACGGCGATTATACACATGGACCTCGCCAGATGGAACACACAGAAATCAAATTGACTACATCTGTGGAAAGAGACAATGAAAAAGCTCAATATCATCAGTCAGAACAAGGCCAGGGGCCAACTGTGGAACAGACCATCAATTGCTCATATGCAAGTTCACGCTGAAACTGAAGAAAATCAGAGCAAGTCCACGAGAGCCAAAATATGACTTTGAGTATATTCCACCTGAATTTAGAGACCATCGGAAGAATAGATTTGACACATTGAACACTAGTGACTGAAGACCAGAAGAGTTGTGGAATGACATCAAGGACATCATCCATGAAGAAAGCAAGAGCTCACTGAAAAGGCAGGAAAGAAAGAAAAGACCAAGATGGATGTCAGAGGAGACTCTGAAACTTGCTCTCAAACGTCGACCAGCTAAAGCAAAAGGAAGAATTGATGAAGTAAAAGAACTGAACAGAAGATTTCAAAGGGCAGCTTAAAGAAGACAAAGTATTATGATGACATGTGCAAAGAGCTGGAGGTGGAAAACCAGAAGGCAAGAACATGCTCAGCGTTTCTCAAGCTGAAAGAACTGAAGAAAAAACTCAAGCCTCGAGTTGCAATAGTGAAGGATTCTATGGGGAAAATATTAAATGACTCAGGAGGCACAAAAGAAGATGGAAGGAATACACAGAGTCATTATACCAAAAAGAATTGGTCGATGTTCAGCTATTTCAAGAGGTGGCATATGATCAGGAACTGGAGATCAAGGCTCCAAGAATTGATGGAATGTCAATTGAGATGTTTTAACAAACAGATGCAATGCTGGAGGTGCTCACTCCTTCCTCTATGCCAAGAAATATGGAAGAGAGCTTCCTGGCCAACTGACTGGAAGAGATCCATATTTACGCCTATTCCCAAGAAAGGTGATCCAACCAAATGTGGAAATTATAGAACAATATCATTAATATCACACACAAGTAAAATTTTGCTGAAGATCATTCAAAAACGGCTGCAGCAGTATATCGACAGGGAACTGCCAGAAATTCAGGCTGGTTTCAGAAGAGGACGTGGAACCAGGAATATCATTGCTGATGTCAGAAGGATCCTGGCTGAAAGCAGAGAATACCAGAAGGTTGTTTACCTGTGTTTTATTGACTATGCAAAGGCGTTCGACTGTGTGGATCATAGCAAATTATGGATAACACTGCGAAGAATGGGAATTCCAGAACACTTAATTGTCCTCATGAGGAACTTTTACATAGGTCAAGAGGCAGTTGTTCGGACAGAACAAGGGGATACTGACTGGTTTAAAGTCAGGAAAAGTGTGCATCAGTGTTGTATTCTTTCACCATACCTAATATGCTGAGCAAATAATCCGAGAAGCTGGACTATATGAAGAAGAACGGGGCATCAGAATTGGAGGAAGACTCATTAACAACCTGTGTTATGCAGATGACACAACCTTGCTTGCCGAAAGTGAAGAGGACTTGAAGCTCTTACTGATGAAGATCAAAGACCACAGCCTTCAGTATGGATTACACCTAAACATAAAGAGAACAAAAATCCTCACAACTGGACCAATTAGCAACATCATGATAAACGGAGAAAAGATTGTTGTCAAGGATTTCATTTTACTTGGATTCACAATCAACAGCTATGGAAGCAGCAGTCAAGAAATCAAAAGATGCATTGCACTGGGTAAATCTGCTGCAAAGGACCTCTTCAAAGTGTTGAAGAGCAAAGATGTCACCCTAAAGACTAAGGTGCACCTGACCCAAGCCCTGGTATTTTCAATTGCATCATATGCATGTGAAAGCTGGACAATGAATAAGGAAGACTGATGAAGAATTGACGCCTTTGAATTCTGTTGGCGAAGAATATTGAATATACTGTGGACTGCCAAAAGAATGAACAAATCTGTCTTAGAAGAAGTATAGCCATAATGCTCCTTAGAAGCAAGGATGGCGAGACAGCATCTTACATACTTTGGACATGTTGCCGGGAGGGATCAGTCCCTGGAGAAGGACATCATGCTTGGCAGAGTACAGGGTCAGCGGAAAAGAGGAAGACCCTCAACAAGGTGGATTGACACAGTGGCTACAGCAATGAGCTCAAGCATAACAACGATTGTAAGGATGGCTCAGGACCGGGTAGTGTTTCGTTCTGTTATGCATAGGGTTGCTATGAGTCGGAACCAACTTGATGGCAGCCAACAACAACATGGGCATACTAGCATGTGACAGGCAGTATCTCCCCATCCCATCCTACCCCAAAAAGATGAGAGCAGCAGTTGTTTCTTTGCTAGTTGAATACGAATTTTTTGTATTATCCCATGAGAATTCCCCTTGGAAAAGATTAGAGGATTAAAGATAAACTCTCCTTTTTTACCAGATAACAAAATAATAAGATGAACTCTTGAGGGTTTTAACAGAGCAAATAACAATGAGGTTGTTTTCCTCTTTGTTGAACTTGGGTACATGAATCACTGAAATGGCAAGAGGGATTCTTGGAAGTGGCAAACATAAACCCTTTTAATCATCTGAGCTTTCTGAAGCAACGGGAATTGCATAACAACGGGTAGTATGGAAGGAATTAAAGTCGACATGCACAGATGAAAGAATAACTTGCGCTTTTGGAATGTGGACTAGTGATGGATAGCCCCTGGGCCACTGAGGCTGCCTAGAAAGTGTCTTCATACTGTCCATATGTTAGTCGAGCACGTCGATGCAGATTGCTTTCTCTTTAATGCTAATGTGATATAAGGGGTGCAGGAGTTTCTGTCCCAGGCTCCCTACAGGGTGGTGGCAGTTGAGGGTTTGACTGAAACAACACAGGTGCTAGCCCCACTCAGGAAGCCTGGGCTCATCTGCTAACTCAGGGCCAGAGACAGCTGAGATGGGCTCTGCAGGTTCATGAATGGTGTTCTTTTCTCCTCCATATACCAAGGCATTATTCATAGCGCATCATATTTATAACATTTCACAAAGATTCTATAAGGGGAGCCAGACCAGAGGACTGTTCTCTCTTTTTACTGAGGGCAGATTCATCCCTGAGTGGACCTGGGAAGAGACATCCAATCCCAGGGCCCAGCCAAGGGAGATTATTTTATTCATGCATCCCGTAAGTATTTATTGAGCATCAACTGTACGACAGGCTTTGTGAGGATGGACTAGGCAGAGGTTAAATTCCAAGGTGACCCTGACACCAAACATCACAGATTTGGTGACCTTCTTGTCACTGGAGTCTGTGAGAGGCGAAGGATAGTTGATGACATGTGTACAGTGTGGTGGGCTTTAGCCTTATTCATGTCCTTCATCTTTTTTTTTAAGGGTTGTGCTTAGAAAAGGAGCCCTTGTGGTGCAGTGGTTAAGAGCTCAGCTACTAACCAAAAGGTCAGTGGTTCAAATTCACCAGCCACTACTTGGGAACTCTATGGGGCAGTTCTACTCTGTTCTATAGGGTCGCCATGAGTTAGAATTGACTCGATGGCAACAGGTTTGGGTTTTTTTTTTTTTTTTTTTTTTTTGGTGCTCAGAAAGAGAAGCCCTAACGGTGCAGTGGTTAAGTGCTCAGCTGCTATCCAAAAGGTCAGCGGCTTGAACCCACCAGTAGCTCTGTGAGAGAAAGATGTGGCAATCTGCTTTCATGAAGATTTACAGCCTTGCAAAGCCTCTGGGGGAGTTCTACTCTGTCCTGTGGGGTTGTTATGAGTTGGAATTGACTTGATGGCAACAGATTTTGGGTTCTTAGAAAATGCTAAGACATATAACTTATGTAATTGCCTAATAGTTGTCTAAGTCAGTGGTTTCAAAGTTTACTGTGCATCAGAATCACCTGGAAGTCTTGTTAATACCCAGATTGCTGGCCCTACCCAGAAAGTTTCTGATTCTGGAAGTCTGGGATAAAATAGGGCCCGAGAATTCACATTTCTGACAAGTTTCCAGACGATGCTAATCCTGCTGTCTGCGGACCACGCTTTGAAGACCACTTAACAACCGTCTCCCAAAAATTTCCCCTGCTACTCCTTTCCTCACCCTTGGCCACAAGCGATGCAGTGTTTGGTAAGGCAGAACTTCACTTTCTCCTGACCTAGCAGTGCAGCAGCGTTCCTCTGTAAGGTGGAGCCAGCAAGTTCCTTGACACAGAAATTCATTAGAGAAGAATCCCTGGAATGATTGTTCTTGGTTACATAAATTGAAAACCAGAAGCCACCCAAGAGAAAAAGATGAAAATGGACTTTGTGGCCTGACGTCTCTCTCAGGTCTTCTTGGTGTGCAGAGCTCTGGAGAGAAAATGGACCAATTAGCATAAGGAGCCCAGGGGGTCTGTTGGGTGAGAAGGGACTGTGAACCCCACTCACTTGTAGTAGTTTTCTATTGCTGCTTAACAAGCTACCTCAAACCGAGCAGCTTAAAACAACACCCATTCATTATTTCATGGTTTCTTTAAGTCAGAAGTCCAGGCACTGCTGAGCTAGGTTCTCTGCTCTGGTGCTAAAATCGCAGTGTCAGCCAGCCTGTGATCCTTTCTGGAGTTTGGGATCCTCTTCTAAGATCACGTGTTTGCTGGCAGAATTCAGTTCCTTGAGAGTGTGAGAATGAAGCCCCCATTCTCTTGCTGGGTGTTGGCTAGGTGCTGCTCTCAGCTTCTAGAAGACACCTTCAGTCCCTGGCCACATCATACTCCCTCTCCCCCACAGGATCTCTCATGCTTTGAATCTCTTCTTCCTGAAGCCAACAGAAGCATATCTCTCAAACTTCTTTTAAAGACTTCTCTGATTAGGTCAGACCCACCCAAGAAAATCTTCCCTTGATTAACTCAAAATCCAGTCATTAGTAACCTAATCATGGAGGTGATATCCCATCATATTCACAGATTCCCCCCACAATCAAGGAGAGGCGATTACATAGGGCATAGGGGGAATACAGCCTACCCCATCACCCTTCACCCCGAGCTTCACGTTGAGGTGGATTGGAGCGATTCCAGTCAAGGTTAAACTGACAAGCAAGGATGCCAAGGAATCCAGAGGCCCTCCCACAAGGGAAAAGGGTCCAGGAATGGAAACTTGGGCCCACATGAAGGTGTAAAAGGCTGCTGGAATGGGGATGTTTCTGGCTCAGTAACTGGCTTGAGCTATATTGTGACTTACTTGGGAACAATGACCAAGCAAAGAATGGTGTTGAGACTGGAGGGGTGAATGGGACCCAGACACCGGAGGGCCATGTGTGTCCTGAAGGTAATTGGGAGCCATTGTAATTAGACAGCAGAGGGATGGTCAGCCTTGTGTTAGAAGCTCACTGACCGCAGTGTGAGGAATTGGTTGGGTAGCAGTGAAACTGGAGGCTTTAATAATCACCCAGGTGAGAGATGGCAGGTGCCTAAACCAGGACACAGTAGTGTGGACAAGGAGTTAAGAACATTCAACATGGCTTCATGTCCTCTCTAACAGGACCAGCCCTGTTATTTGGTTGCTAATAAATGCCAATGTCTCTGCTTTTGTCAGGCCTCATCATCTCCCCGTTTAACTGTTAACAGCCCACCCTATCCTTTGTGTAATAGTTCTGTTGCTAATAGGGCCAGATTCAAACTTCTGGGTCTGGGTTTCAAAGCTCTTTGTGGCCTGACCTTGCTCACCTCTCCAGCATCAACTGCTTTTCTCTGCCGTGGAGTCTATAATCCAATTACTTTAAACATCTTACCTCTTCCTGAACAGGTGAGGCCTTTGCACATTATATCCTCTCAGTCTGTTAAACTCTTTGCCAGAAAAGCTCCTACTCATCCTTTAAGACCCAGTAGAGATGTCCTTCTCCTCATTCTATAACTCTGTGGTAGGTTGAGTAATAACCTCCAGAGATACCCAGGTCCTAATTCCTAGAACCTGTATGGCAAAAAGGAAGTTTGTAGATGTGATTAAGGACCTTGAGATGGAGTGATTATTCTAGATTAAGTGAGCCCTAAATGTAGTCCCAAGAGTTCCTGCAAGAGGAGGTGGAGAGGTATTTGACTAGAGAAGAAGTAGGAAATATGATGACAGAAACAAGAGGTTGGAGTGGTGCAAGGAAAGGGTCACAAGTCAAAGAATGCAGGCTGTCTCCGGAAGCTAAAAAAAAAGTAAGGAGACGGAGCCTCTGAAAGGAACCACCCCTGCTGACACCTCGGCTTTAACTCAGTGAAACTGATTTTAGACTTCTGGCCTTCAGAACTGTGAGAGAATACGTTTGTGTTGTTTCAAACCGCTAAGTTTGTAATTTGCTACGGCAGCAACAGGAAATTAATAAAACTCCCTCAGCACCTCATCACTCTCACAACCGTTTGTTTCTGCTGCTATTGAAGTACTGCCCACATATTCCAATCACTGGTTTGCAAGTCTGCCTTTCCCACTAGAATGTGCCTTTCTCGAGTGGAGGGCAGGTGCCATTCATTGTGTTCTTGGTGCCCAGTATAATACTTGGCACATAGTAGGCCCTCGAAAATTGTTTGAGCAATAAAAGGACTGAAAGTAAAGATTCAGAGTAAGAAAAACTGTTCCATTTGGTAGCTTGCCCCACATTTGTACCCCCATCACCCTCTGTCTCTGCCTTTCAACAAGGCTGTATAGCTCTTTCTGACCCGTGGCTATTGGACCATCCCACACACCCAAACTAGGGTGTCAGGAACCGAGGAACGGTAAGAGAAAACTTTGCCAAGAAGAGTGCTCTATTCTTTCCCTGACCAAAACTTACCCTTCGAGGAAATGGATAATACAGCTAATTGTCAAATGTCCCCTGGGGAGGGGGGGCAAAATCACCCCCAGCTGAGAACCATTGATCTTGAAGGATGCTTCCTTCAGGCTTTGAAGAAATCTGCACAATGGAACCTAGGGACCCACATTCACGTGGTTGTTCGATGTCCACCCCTACATTGTCAGTTCTGGTGGAATCCGACAGCCCAATTCCCACTGCCCAAGTTCAAGTGCAGACCAGCCATTCTGCCACACCCTACCTTCGCTCTCTCTCTTTTTTAAACGTTTATTTTGTTGTTGTTTTTGAGAATACACACAGCAAAACATACACCAATTCAACAGTTTCTGCGTGTACAATTCAATGACGTTGATTAGATTCTCAAGTTGTGTAACCACTCTCACCCTCCTTTTCTGAGTTGTTTCTCCTCATTAACATAAACTCACTGCCGTCTAAGCTTCCTTGCCTATCTTCCTCATTGCTGTTGTCACTTTGATCCCATATAGATAGTTCTTAAAAGCACATGATGCTCAAGGCAGGAATTTTTCTAGCTAAGCTAAACCAAACTAGTGTTTGGCTTTAAGATGACTTCAGGGCATATTTTTGTTTGAGGTTTAAAGATTATCTCAGGGCAATAGTTTGGGGAGTTCATCAAGCCTCCATGGCTAGCCCTACTGTCTTTTGTTAGGTTACTATACAAATGTTTCTTGCAGTGAAATCCAGGCTGAAGGACACACCCTCAGCTAGACTTGAATATTTTATACATTTCCATCAACTACACTTTACAAAGCACTCCTCCAGTGGACCACACTGGCATGCCCAAGGGCATCCACTTTCTGTACCTGCCTGGCTTTTCTCTTGGAAGCTGATCTCATCTGCCATGTACTTGAGGCAACTCACCGCAGGCTCGTGTTCTTCTCCTGAGTGGGCCTGACTAGAGCAGGACTCACAATGACAAAGGCAGATAAGTGTGCCAGACATTCCTGGGTCCACTGTAGGGGGCTGGTGGGGGTGGGGTGCCCTTAACGATAGTGTGCTCAATTATAATCATTACCTATTTTATATGGGTTAATACCGAGACATTGAAAAGGCATTCTTTTGGCATTGGCTTTCTTTAAAGTGAAACAGGTTCAAATGAGGCTAATTATGGAATTAGAAGAGGAAGGGATCCTTGAGCATTTGGTCAGGATGGACTTGCAGGGGGAAAAATGGTGAGCTCTGCAGAAAGAGAAACTAGAGTTTTGCAACCAAATGGAATTAGTCTGGATTATCAGAAAGCTGTTGTCAGCAAAGCAGTAGCTAAATATGTTACAAAATTGAGTGTAAGCCTCAGAATTTAAAAGCCAAAGCAGAGTGTATGGAATGCCTCAGCTGTTTCTCAGGTCAGAAGTGATTCTAATATAAGGCCTATCTCCAGCAGCACACAGTTCTCCATTCTTCACACTTACCTAGAGGACAGGCTCCACTGTATTTCTCTTATATTCTCTTCTTCCTCTTAACTGGCACAAGGTTGAGCATGAGGGTCTCCAGTAACTGTAGATGGATGTTTTTTGATTGAACCATGATGCAAACACAAAATCAAACAACCAAACCCATTGCCATTGAATCTTAGCTCCAGATCATGGCAACCCCACATGTCTCAGAGTAGAACTGTTACTGGAGAATGGCCTCACTTCTTGTCTTCAGTGCAGGAAAGAAGTCAAACACTGAGACAAATAGTACCAAGCGAGCAGAGGTTTATTAGCAAGCAGAGGGTTAGTAGTAAAAGTACACTTGATTAGGAAGTGTCAAGCAGGCTACTCAGGTAGAGAAAGAATCTGAGTGCCTTGATAGTTGCTTTTTTAGGGTTTTATGTCCCTCTTGTCTGTTATTTCTCTCTATTAACACTTAATAGCCAGGACAGGAACCCCTGTGAAGGCTATTTCCTTGGCTTAAGATTTAATTACCAAGTTAGGGACCTTATCAAGTTAGACACTTTATCAAGTTAAGGACTTTATCAAATTCAGGACTCCTGTAAAGATCATTTCTTTGGCTTAAAGTTTAACCATGTAGGGACCATCTTATTGAGGAATGTCACCATCCCCTGTCTCTTCCTCTGTAGGAACTGTCTTATTGAGGAATGTCATCACCCGCTGTCTCTTCCTCTTCCTGAGTGCAAGCTCTCTCCCTCACCCTTACAGAACTGTGCTCCATAGGGTTTTCAGTGGCTGATTTTTCAGAAGTAGATCAACAAGGCTTTCTTGGGTGGACTCAAACCTCCAGCCTTTTGTTAGCAGCTAAGCACTTAACCGGAAACTCTGGTGGCGTAGTGGCGAATTACTACAGCTTAGAAAAAAAAAAAAAAAAACAGCAAACACTTTTAGGTCAGCAGTTCAAATCCACCAGGCACTCCTTGGAAACTCTATGGGGCAGTTCTACTCTGTCTTATAGGGTCACCATGAGTCGGAATCGACTTGACCTTAGTGGGTTTGGTTTGGCTTTTTGGTTAAGCACTTAACAATTTGTGCCACCCAGAGACAAATGCAAACTTTGTTGTTGTTAGTTGCTGTCGAGGCAATTCCAACTCACAAAGGCCCCATGTGTGCACAGTAGAACTACTCCATACCGTTTTCAAGGCAGTGCCCTTTTGGAAGCAGATCACCAGGCCTGTCTTTAGAATAATTCTGGTTGGGTCGAACTACTAACATTTTAGCTAGTAGTTGAGAGCTTAACCGTTTGCTCCACCCAGAGACTCCAATGCAAACTAGGAGACTAGATACTTAACAGGTGAAGAAACTGAGGCTCCAGCTTGTTTGGGGGCCAAGAGGTGAAACCAGGATTCAACTTAAACTCTGGCCTGTGGCTTTAAAGTCCATTTTTTATTTCTGCACAAATAAAATGAGAATCATGTGTATCCTTACAGCTACAATTTTGGCTTTCTCTTTCAAATTATGCCATCCTAAATCATTTTACTGGAGGTGATAGCAAGTAATAAAATGAATATATTTCACTCTCCGTTCTTTTGCTTTCCCTAAGGAAAAGAAAAGTTGTGGGTTAAGATGAAATTGGGTAATTCACCACAGGATGGTCAAGAGCTGAGTCTCCTCAGAGGGCCCACAAATTTACAAAAGCAGGACCAACCACCTAGGTTTTAATTTAAAGAGCTCCAAAGTGAGCACCAGCATAAGTCTGGTGAGGCCCGTGATGCTCTGTATGAGGGGACAAGGGGACAGCCCACGTGGGGGCAGGAGGACACCCACCCCCACACTGAAAAGTAAAATCTGAGTTTGATCCAAGCTCTGCCACTCCCAAGCCACGTGACCTTAGACAAGTCCCTTAACCTTTCTGAGTCCATGCCTTTATCTTTGAAACTGAGCTGTCAATATCCAGGTCACAGGTTTTTGGTGAGGATTCCGTGAAAAAAAATAATAACCAATGTTCACGGAGGCTTTGCTCATAAGTTTAATAGTAATTATCCTTACTGTTTGTTGAGTCTTATACAAAGTACCAAACTATACTAAGAAGTTATATTAATGTTAATATTAAAGTTGATGTTAATATTAAATATGCAACTGTTAATTTGGGCCCCTGTTACTTGCAGGTAAAGTCTAATCAAAGCTGAGAGACTAATTCCATGAATGTCAGTGAATTATCAAAATGCTCTGAATTCCAGTTTCCTCCTCTGTAACGGACGTAACAAAAAGGACAATAACACTCATAGCTCACTTACTTCCCCACCAGAATTCTGAAAGGTAGGTCTTGCTATCCTACTTCACAGATGAAAAAAAATACTTGAAGGAGCTAAGAGACTTGTCCAAGGTCAGGGTGCCAGTAAATGCCAGGGCTGAGATTCAGACCCATGTGTTTCACCTATACACAAAACCCCTCAGGATCACAACCCCTGGCAAGGAGCCAGTGTACAATATAATTAGTTTTCTTCCTTCCTTTTTTCCTTCCTTCTCTCCCTCCCTCCCTTCTTCCTTCCTTCCTGCCCTCCCTCCCTCCTTCTTTCCTTCCCTCCTTCTTTTCTTCCCTCCCTCCCTCCCCTCCCTCCTTCTGTCTTTCCTTCCCTTCCTATCTTTCCTCCTTCCTTTCTTCTCTCTCCCTCCTTCCCTCCTTTTCCTCATTCCTTCCTTCCTTTCCTTCTCCCTCACTCCCTTTTTCCTTCCTTCCTTGCCTCCTTTCTTCCCTTCCTCCCTTTCTTTCTTCCTTCCTTCCTCCCTGTCTCCCTCCCTCCTTCCCTCCCTCCTTTCTTTCTTCATTCTTTCCTGCCTTCTCTCCCTACCTTCTTTTCTTCCTCCCTTCTTTCCTTCTCTCCTTCCTTCTCTCCCTTCCTCCTTCCCTCCCTCCTTCCTTCCTTCTGCTCCAACTCTAAGGCAGATCCACTTCTGGAACACAGCCCTTAGAACAGCAACTTAGATGAAAGTGTCTGAACCAAGTATGACTCAGGCAGTTCAGAAGGCCTCCTCTATGAATCCAGAACTTCCATAAAGCCCTCAATCAGAGGAAATACAGCCAGCACCAGTCTAGTGGGAGATATCTCTTCCCCATAAGAAGAAATAAGCCTTCACACAGGGATAGTCTTCAGTGAAAAGAGGCAGGTGGGTGAGAAGCTTTTTTTGTTTCAACCCTTGATGTCAGCTACAGCCCCCAAAGACAGTGAGAATAGAACCACAGTGCACTGATGGGTCTAGCTGGTGAGAGTCCCAGTTGTCACATCAGACCACACCAACTCTATAGTCATGTGACCACGGCTGCCACAGACGTCCTGCTCCTGCTAGCTTACTCCTTTTCCTTAGGATCCTTACCCCAAGCCTGTGGGTTCTTCAACATCCATCAGTTTCTCCAGTGATGTTTTGAATACCTGCAAGGAACTCAAGAAATTTAAAAGTATAACATTGTCTTTGTCCCCAGAGTTGTTGTTTTTAGGTGCCAACCAGTCAGTTCTGACTCATAGCTGCCCTATGTAAAACAGAACAAAACACTGCCCAGGCCTGTTACATACTCATGATTATTGTTATGCTTAAGCCCATTGTCGCAGTCACTGTGTCAATCCATCTCATTGAAGGTCTTCCTCGTTTTCACAGACCTTCTACTTTACCAAGGATTCAACTCACTGTTGCTGGCTTTGAGATGAAGGGGGTCAGGAACCAGGGAATGTGAAAGCCTCTAGGAGTAAGAACAAGCCCCAGCCAGGAGCCAGCAAGAAAACTGGGGCCTCAGTCCTACAACTGCAAGGAACCAGGTTCTGCCAACAACCTGAATGAGCCTGGAAGCAAATTCTCCACCAAAGCCTCCAGATAAGAGCCCAGCCTGGCCTACGCTTTGATTTTGGCCTTGTGAAACCGTGAGCAGAGAACCCAGCTGAGCCCGCCTGGACTTCTGCCTAAACTGTGAGATAATAAATGGGTGTTATTTTAAGCCACTAAGTTTGTGATAATTTGTTATGGAAGCAATGGAAAACTAATAGACCAGGTGACCTTGATGATTTGTAATCAAGAGGTGTTCTTCCACCCAGGAGCCAGGACCACTTTGAGAGGTATAGCTCCTGTTGGCTTCCCAAAGATGCTTCACACTGACGCGTTGAACTGTTAGTAAAGTACCACTTTCTTCTGATTCCCGTAGAGTCCTAAATTTAAATGATCCAATCCAAAATAATGGAGATTGTCCTATACCATTTCCCAGATTATGGGGGAAATATTTTAGAGACCTTCCCCCCTGCATGGGCTGGGCTGGGTTTAACTAACGGTCTGATTTTCTATGAAGCTGCAGGAGAAGTGAGAAATGGCTGCCTTCATAGAATTACTAAATGCCACCAAAACTAAAGGTCAAACCAAGTTGACATTAAATACAGCATTTCCAGTGGGGAAATGGGGGTGCTTTAAAGAGCAGTTCCCACAAGTCCCTACCATGTCTTTTCTCTGAGCTTGCTTTGAGTGCTAATGGAATCCAGTTAAACTCTTTGTCAGGTCCCTGGCCTTTCCCACCTACAACCTGCATTAACCACAGTAAGTCTGCTTTCGAAGACAAAGCCTTGTTGGTGGCCGCTGTGGAGAACCGCTGTGTGGCTGGCTCCATGGTTCAGATGTTGCATTCACTCCTGCAGGCTTTTCAGAGGCCCCCAACTCTGCCAGCTTTCAGCATCCCTGAGAGGTAGGCACCTGTATATCTTCACGTTTGGCTTTGGAGCACGGACAAATAACGGAGGGTGGACACAGGGCAGATTCCAGCTGAGCTGAGTCTATCCAGAAAACTCAAGCTTGAACTAAGGGCCTGGTAACCCGGAGCTTCAAGAAGCAGAGGAAAGAAGGCATGTGATACAAGGGGATATGCATGCACTTGGAAACCAGGCTTTGGTAGGTTCGAATCTCAGCTTTACTATTTATTAGCTGTGTATCCTTAGATATGTTTTTAACCTCTCTGAACCTGTTTCCTCATCTGTGACAGAAGCAATGGAAAATTAATGAACTAATAGTATTAGATTAAAAATAAGATGAAGAAAGCAATGCACTCAGCCCACTTCAGTGCCTTCTATCACACTTATGCTGCTTTATTTTTATCCACAGCACTTATCGCCATCTGACTTCTATATATTTATGTGCATATTGTTTAATGTTTGTCTCCTCCCAATCCCCATCCACCAGCATGGAAGCCTTATCTGCTTGTTCACCCTGCATCTGTGGTACCTAAAATCAACAAGGGGTAGTAATGCTTAGTGGTTAAGAACATGGGCTTCAGAGCCCAGTTGTTGGGGTTCTAATACGGGCCTGCAAATTACTAGCTGTGCAAAATTGGGCAAATTATTTAACTCCTCGTTTCCTCTGTTTTCTCATCTATAAAATGGGAATAGTAATAGAACTGCCTCAAAGGGCTACCTCAAGGGTTAAACAGCAAATACATGTAAAGTACTTAGAAGAGCTACCTCTCCCCTGTCAGTTTGTCATATTGTGGCTTGTGTGTAGCTGTGATGCTGAAAGCTATGTCGCCAGCATTTCAAATAACAGCAGGGTCACCCATGGTGGACAGGTTTTAGTCTAAGACAGAGTAGGAAGAAAGGCCTGGCAGACAATCTCATTCTGAAAATTAACCAATAAAAACCCTATGGATCAAAACAGAATATTGTTGGAACTAGTGCTGGAAGATGAGCCCCATGGGTTGGAAGGCGTTTAAAATACACAGTGGCCACAATGATGGACTTGAGTACACCAACAGTTATTAAGGTTGTGTAGGACCGAGCAGCGTTTCTTCTGTTGTACATGGGATTGTCATGAGTCAGAGCCGGGCTGTAGCCCAAGAAAGGCCAGAGTGAGTGGATGGGGGACATGGTGTAGACCAGCCCAACACTGGGGCCTCGGACAATTTCCAGGGCAGTTGTTCCTGAGTGGGCAGGCAGATACTTCACCCTGCCTGGGCATTGAGGCCTTGTTCCCCGGCCCATCCCACCACCCCGCATGCCACTAGACGGGATGAGCGGACACCCCTGCTCCACTTATTGTCAATAATAACAGGTGCGACAGCCCATGCAGCACTTTACAATTCACAAAAGACTAATTTTAAACAAGTACTTTGCAAAAATCCATGGGGCCAGTATTCTTAGTTTTATTTCACTAGTTGCCCACAAATTAATACACTTCCAGTAGAGAAAAAGTAGAGGGTGAAAAATAAGTGTATATTTTTATAAAGCTGTACTCTTTCTCTGCACCCATTCCTTCTTTATACAATTTTACATGATTAAAAATGTTAAAATCCTGGGCTAAAATTTTTGCACTGGGATTACTTCACAAACCTCAGAGTTACTGTTAGAAGCCGTGAGTTGACTCCAACTCCAAAAACAAAACCAAACCCGTCATCATCCAGTCAATTCCGACTCATAGTAGACTCTATAGGACAGAGTAGAACTGCCCCATAGGGTTTCCAAGGAGCAACTGGTAGGCTCCAACTGCCAACCTTTATTGGTTAGCAGCTAAGCTCTTAACCGCTCCAATTCACAGCTACCTTTTATATGATAGAATAAAACATTGCAGGTCCTTCACTATCCTCACAATCACTGACATGTTTGAATTCATTATTGCAGCCACCATGTCAATCCATCTAATGGAGGATTTTCCTCATTTTTGCTGACCCTGCACTTTACCAAATAAAATGTATTTTCTAGCAAAACTTCGGTGCATGTCTCTTTTTTCAAAATGAACGGCTATTTGGCTTATATTCACCTAAATAAAAACATGCATCATCAAAGCATTTCCTTCCAGAACCAAAACTCTGCTGTGAGTTAAAGGAAGCAAATGGTCTAGAGCTTTAGATAGCCCTTTTGTCTCTGTGGAGTCCAGGTGGCACAGTGATTCACAGCTCAGCTGCTAACCAAAAGGTCAGCAATTGAAATTCACCAGCCACTCCTTGGAAACCCTATGGGACAGTTCTATTCTGCACTATAGGGTTGCTATGAGTCAGAATTCACTCAATGGCAACAGGTTTACTATTCAGTGAGGGAGAGAACTTAGCTATATAGAGACATTTAACAAGAAAAATATAAAGGGAAAGTGCCCAAGAAATGCACAAGGTGGATGGAGGTTGCTAAGGGATTTCAAGGATGATAAATGGGGTTGGGCGAGTGAGAAGGCACTTCAGACAATTTGGTTATGAGCATCGGTCAAAGTTTATTACAATCTTGCTGTGAAAGAAAAGGCCTCCAGTAGACCAATCCAAAGATTTCCCCTCGATAGGGGCATTTTATAGGAAAGGAGAATCGTTAGCTAATCAGTTAGACTAGATACAAAAAGAATGTTTGGTTAAAGGCCACTAGGCCCTTGACTGACAGTCAGCTAGGTGGTTAGTTTCCCAGAATGAGTTTTAATTCCATTATAGTTTCTAGAAAATAGGTTAAATGTTTTATCAGGAAATCTCATTTCTTCCCAGAAGGAGGTTCTAAATTTCATCTCACAAAAAATTCAGTCCCAGTCTTGGTTTGGGACAATTTTTCTTTTACAACAATCATACCCATGCCTTCCATGACCTTGTCCGACCCTACAAGGCACAAAACTCATACTTATGTTGGTGTGACCTGCGGCTGAAGTCCAGGTCTGGACTTGAACATTCACTCTCCAAAGAAGAAGGAAGACTTCAACAAACCTGCTCTCACATGAAAAACACACAGGAACAGATCCAGGTTTAATTGGGTCTAAAGCATGTATGATTTAGGGGACACTCTTTAAGAAAAACAATATAAAATTATGAATATAAAATTAGGTATAAAAATGAATATTTATTTAGGATAAGAAAAAAATCACAACCAAGTCTTGGATCCTTAGAGATTCAGGTCCCTTTCCTCTGAAACCTCTTTTCCCAAAGTGACAACATGGAAACGCTTTCCAACTGCATCCTGCTTCCTGTCCCGAAGTAGAACACTCTACCAAACCAGCTGCCATCAGGTCAAATCCAACTCATAGCAACCCCGTGTGTGTCAGAGCAGAACTGTGTTCTAGAGTTTTCAGTGGTTAACTTTCCTGACGGAGGTCACCAGGCCTTTCTTTTGAGAAAAGAAATTAGCATTCCACTCTGGGTGGACTTGAACCATCAACTTTTGGTTAGCAGCCAAATACATTAACCATTCACACCACACACGGACTTCTAGAACCTTCTACAGCTCTCAGCAACTTCTGGCTTCCATGTGGACTCCGAAGCTTAAACTTTATTTACTTCCCAGTGAGTTAGCCTCTGATGATGCTTCTCTCTCAGGTTCTCTTGTGGCCTCCAGCTCCCACACTTCTTACTCTGGTCCGTCAGCAGCAGGCTAACGTGCCCTGGCTTCATTCACAGACTGAAAATGACAATTTGTCAGAAAACCAAGGGATTCACCAGTGGATGGATTCAACAAACTCTCGTTGACTACCATTGTGTGCCTGGCAGTGTGCTGGGGTGGAAATGAGCATTCTATTATCTAAACATAATATCTGAGAGCATTCTGAGCAAGTGGATTTTCGTTCCTTCATATGTCTCACAGTATTTACCGTGAGCCTTTGACGTGCCAGGCAGCAACAATATGAGTTGAACACAATCGTTATTCCCATTTTACAGATGAGGAGACTTGGACTCAGAGAAGTTAAGTCACTTGCAATGGTGGAGCCTGGGAGTTAAATCTAAGCCTGTCTTCAGAGCTTAAATGTTAAGCATTTAGTAGAGGCTTTTGTTTACACACATATACACAAATTCATACATGTATGATTATATATTTATACTTTACAATTTGCAAGGCGTTTTCACATACATTGCATCATCCATCTTTCCAGCTTGTTGTTGTTTGTTGCCATTGAGTTGATTCAGACTCATGGTGACTCTGAAATACAAAAAGGAGAGTGGGGGAGAAGGCCTGGACCTTTCCCCTGTGTTTGCTGCCGTGGTCCCTTGGGTAAATCACTTCTGATGGCACAATGAGAGGGTTAGATTAGCTCATTTCTAAGGCCCCGCCAGCTCTGGCATTCTTCAAGCTGGCAACCATGACCACGCATCTCTCCACACAGGCCCTTCAGTGTGTGGGAAGAATCAGAGAAGAAAAGTGAGCAAGAGGAGAAAAAGCAAGAGGGAGATTTACGGCAGGGGTCTGAATCCTCTCAGAGGCAGGAGCAAATCTGTAGCCATGAGAAGGCTGAGCTCTCTGGCTAAATGCCCTTAAAGCTGAGGAATCTGCCAGAAGCTGGCATTTGTTTTTGCTCAACGGTTGCCCACAGGTAAGCTTTCTGAGCTTTTACCCTATAAACTGAAGTGTCTGTGGGGGCAGAAGACCCATATTAGCACACAGGAGTTCAGCCAGAAGGATGACTTCACCTCACAACAGTCCCCCTCTGGCACCTTCTTTTCCTTCTAAGCGGCTGAAGCCAAACTTGTGCCTGTGCTAAACCGAGTCCATAAGTAAACCCCCAAAGGACTTCATTCCAACCATAACTTTTCATACAACAGGGGATACAAATGCTGCCCATGGAGCGCTTGACAACTGTGAGGGACAGCGAGAGGCCTAGGATTCCTGAGCTGCTTTTTTTTTTTTTTTTTAATTTATAGACGTTAATTTTTAGGTTTACAGAAAAACTGAGCAGCAAGTAGAGAGAGTTCCCATATATCCCTCTCTACCACTCACACACCCAGCTTCCCCTATTATTAACATCTCTCATTAGTGTGGTACATTGGTTGCGATTAATGAAGCAATATTGATACGTGATTATTAATTGAAGCCCAGTTTACATTAAGGTTCACCTTTGGTGTTGAACAGTTCTGTGGATTTTGACATATATATAATGTCATGCATCCACCATCACAATGTTGCACGGAATAGCTTCACTGCCCTAAAATATCCCTTGTGCATTATTTTAAGGAAAAAGAGAAAACCAATTCCTAAAATATTTTGTCATTCTCTTTGGAGTGTTTTCTTCTCTTCATTTGACTAATTTTTTTTTTTTTTTAGGTTGTATATCTGTCTTAGTCACTAGTGCTGCGATAACAGAAATACCACAAGTGGGTGGCTTTAACGAAGATGAATTATTTTCTCACAGTCTGATAAGTTAGAAGTCCAAATTCAGGGCTTCGGCTCCAGGGGAAGGCTTTCTCTCTCTCTGTCTGCTGTGGAGGAAGGTATTTCTCATCAATCTTCCGCTGGACTAGGAGATCTCTGTGCAGGAATCCCAGGTTTAAAGGACACGCTTTGCTCCAGGTGCTTCTTTCTTGGTGGTATGAGGTCTCCAACTCTCTGCTTGCTTTCCTTCCCTTTTATCTCTTATAAGATAAAAGGTAGTGCAGGCCACACCCCAGGGAAACTCCCTTTACGTTGGATCAGGGAGGTGACCTGAGCAAGAGTGTTACATCCCACCCTAATTCTTTTAACCACAGGCAGAGATTATGATTTATAACACATAGGAAATCACAAAATGGAGGACAACCACACATGACCTAACCAAGTTAATACACATATTTTGGGGGGGACATGATTTAATCCATGACAATATCTTGTTCTGCTCAATCCATCTCTATTCGTCAATCCTTCAGGTTTTTAATCTGAGCTAACACTGGACTTCAGTGGCTATGCAGACACCTAAAATTATAATCATATTGTCAAAGGCGACCAGGTCCCACGAAATTATGAGTGATGGCAGCCCTTGCCCTAGTTTTGTTGAGCAAAGAGCAAAGAGGCCTATGGCTGAGAGTGCAGGTGCATATCTGTATGCCCAGAGCCTTCTGAGATCATAAGCAACTAATCCAATTAGAAGATGTCCTCTTATATAAATGGACTTACATGCCTGTGGGGTCAAAAGAGGCAATATTTATTTAAAGCCCTTGAAATTAATTAGATTGGGAAGAGAAATATAAGTAAATTAATTCATAAATTTCCTATGCACAAAGCACCAAGTTAGAACTGTCTGAGGTTAGGCTAGACACTGCTCGTAACTGGGAGTGATCTAGCTATAGTGCCTTTGAACAACCACATCATCCTGATCTCTCACAGTTAGTTGCCATCATATCCTCCATTCAATCAACTTTGAAATTATACGATTCTTTGATTCTGAGTTTTATCCACTTTCTGGAGCTCGTAACAGTCCCCTGGCTGGTTTCCAAGGGTTTCTTCCTACAGTCCACTGGGGCATTGCTGCCAGGTTAAAACAGTTGCCATCAAGTTGATTCCCACTCGTGGTGAACCCATGTGTGTCAGAACAGAGCTGTACTCCATAGGGTTTTCAATGGCTGATTTTCAGAAGCAGGTCACAAGGCCTTTTTTCCCATGGTGGACTCAAACCTGCAACCTTTCAGTTAGCAGCCAAGCATGTTAACCATTTGCACCACCTAGGTGCTTGCTGCCAGGTTGTCGTTGTTAGCTGCTGTGGAGTCAGCTCTTGCCTCAAGGTGACTCCATGCACAATGGGATGAAATGCCACTCAGTACTGTGCCATCCCTGTAATCAGTTGCAGATCAGATGACTGTGATCAACAGGGTTTTCACTGGCTGTTTTGGAATTAGATCATCAGACCTTCTTCCTACTATGTCTTTAGTCTGGAAGCTCCCCTGGAACCTATTCAGCATCATAGCAACACACAAGCCTCCACTGGCAGCATATGAGGTGCATTGGCCAGGAATCAAACTCAAGTCTCTAGCATGGAAGGTAAGAATTCTACCACTGAACCACCACTGCCTCCACACTGCCAGGTTACTCTTCTTAAAATATCATTCTGTTTAATGCTCAAAAACCTACACTAGCCCCCCATTAGCTACAGAATGAAAAACAAAATTTTAGTCCTTTTATCTCTGATCCCTTACATTTTTTAATCCAAAATTCTTCTTCCCCATTGTTCCCTCATGAACATCTCTCTGTAATCAAATTTCCATGTTCACAGGAGAACAGTGGGATGCAGACCTCAAATTCTTGTAAAAACACCAGACTCAATGGTCTGCCTGAGACTAGAGGTACTCCGGAGGTCATGGCCCCTGGGCCCTCTGTTAGCTGAAAACTGGAACCATTTCCAAAGCCAACTCTTCCCGACAGGAATTGGACTGGATTTAAGACAGAAAATGATACTGGTTAGGAGCAAGCTTCTTGGCTAAAGTAGACACATGAGACTATGTGGCCAGCTCCTGTCTGGATGGGAGATGAGAGGGCAGAAAGGGACAGGAGCTGGCTGAATGGGACACAGGGAATACAGGGTAGAGAGAAGGAGTGTGCTCTGTCATTAGGGGGAGAGCAGCCAGGAGTACATAGCAAGGTGGGTATAAGTTTTTGTATGAAAGACTGGCTTGATTTGTAAACTTTCAGTTAAAGCACACTAAATAAAAAATAAATTAAAAAAATTATTACAAGAACAAAAGGTGGGAGGTGGGGCCAAGGTGGCAGAATAGCCAGACACTTCCGGTGATCCCTCTTATAACATAGACCTGAAAAGCTAGGAGACCTAAATATCAAAGGCAAAATTAGAAAATGGACTGAGCAGCAGGGGGAGGGAGAGTCAGTTCAGAAGCAGAGAGGAGTTGCTGGACCTGAATCACCATGATCCCTTAGGAACCACTCCCAGAAACGTGGGAGGCTGGTAGTAGCTTTCAGCCACAGTTTCCTCAGGGAGAAGTAGCCACCCACACAGCCTACTCACATATCTGGAACCAGAGAATAGCAGTGCTCTAGGCAAAAGCTAAGTACTTGCGTATATTCTATTGAACCGTGCTGCCCTCAAGCCAGCTTCAAAGGCTATTGATTTCCCTGGGCCTGAGATAGTCCCTGTTGAGCATCTGAAGCCATTCTCCCAGCCTTGGAGAAAGAATAAATTCACAATTGGGGGAAAAGATAATTTGCCAGCTCCACTAAACTGGGAAACTCAGGACAAAAGCAGCTTCTGTCAAGGTATAAACAGCCCATGGACTTTGAATACCTTTTTCCCCTGTGTGGACCTGTGTGGGCCTATTTCATGAGAATAGGCCCTTGTTGGCAGACTACAACTGTTTCAGCTGTGCGGTGGAGAGGTGGGTGTTTGATGATTGACACCACTTTGCCTATTAGACAGGGTCCTCACCTACCCAGATCATGGGCATAAGGACTGGTGGCTCCACTCAGGTCACCCAAGACCTGTCACGGGGTCCAAGGATAACTGGTACCTCCCAGTCCTTACAACAGAAAGCATTGAGTGCCCATGATCATGCTCTAGGGACCAAGGACGTGCTTTCTTCAGAGTCACTTGGGGGACAATTCTCAGCCCCGTGTCTTGTTCACAGCATGACCCTGTGCTGCAATCAGATACCAGCACCTACACCAATCAACCCTGCCCATCTAAGACTGTAGGACAGAGTCTGTACCACACACTTGATGGTGAGCTACCTGGACACCTGAGCTGAATCCGTACAAGAAAAGAGAATGGACTCCTAGACCGATATACCTGATAACAGCTATAATGATCTGGTGACAGGATGTCAGAGCGTCAAAGGCAAAAATAATCAAGCCAGCTCACTCAAGCAACCCATATGGGCATATCAAAACAAAACAAAGCAAGAAGCTAGGATACAGTAAAATAAATAAATAAATAAAATAAAATAATACAACAACTTATAGATGGCTCAGAGACAACGGTCAATACCAAATCACATAGAGAAACAGACCATGATTGCATCAACAAGCTGTCAAAACAATCAAGGGATCTTCTAGATGAAAGTGCCTTCCTGGAATGACCAGATGCAGCATACAAAACATTAATATACAGAACCCTTCAAGACATCAGGAAGGAGATCAGGCAATACGCAGAGCAGCCCAAGGAACACATACACTAAACAGTTGAAGAAATTAAAAAGGTTCTTCAAGAAAATAATGAAAAATTTAATAAGCTACAAGAATCCATAGAGAGGCAGCAATCAGAAATTCAGAAGATTAAAAATAAAATTACAGAATTAGACAACTTGATAGAAAGTCAGAGGAGCAGGATTAAGCAAGTGGACGGCATTATTGGTGAGCTTGAAGATAAAGCACTTGGCACCAATATATTTGGACAAAAATCAGATGAAAGAATTTTTTTTTTAATGAAGAAACCTTAAGAATCATGTGGGACTCTATCAAGAGAAAAAACCTACAAGTGATGGGAGTACCAGAACAGGGGGCATAACAGAAAATACAGAGAGAATTGTTGAAGATTTGTTGGCGGAAAACTTCCCTGATATCGTAAAAGATGAGAAGATATCTATCAAGATGCTCATCAAACTCCATATAAGGTATATTTTCAAAGAAAGTCACCAAGACATATTAAAATCAAACTTGCCAAAACCAAAGATAAAGAAAGAATTTTAAGAGAAGCTACGGATAAACGAAAAGTCACCTACAAAGGAGAGTCGATAAAAATAAGCTCGTACTACTCGGAAGAAACCATGCAGGCAAGAAGGCAATGGGATGACTTATATAAAGTATTGAAGGAAAAAAAGTGCCAGCCAAGAATCATATATCCAGCAAAACTATCTCTCAAATATGATGGTGAAATTAAGACATTTCCAGATAAACAGAAGTTTAAAGAATTCATAAAAACCAAACCAAAACTATAAGAAATGCAAAAAGGAGTTCTTTGGTTAGAAAATCAATAATTTCATGTATCAACCCAAGACTAGAACACTGGACAGAGCAATCAAATGTCAACCCAGACAGGGAAGTCACAAAAACAAATCAAGATTTAAAAAATGCTCAAACCAGGGAAACAGCAATGTTATTATGTAAAAGAAGACAACATTAAAACAATAGAGACTAAGAAATGTAGTCACAGATCTTTCAAATGGAGAGGAAGACAAGACAATACAAAGAAATAAAAGATAGGTTTAAACCTAGAAAAATAGGGGTAAATATTAAGGAACCACAAAGGAGACTATCTCACTCATCAAAATAAAATACGGGAAAAAAAAAATAGAAACTCAGCAGAAACAAAATCAACAACAATGAATAAGGGGAAAAGACAATATATAAACTACTTAGCACAAAAAATTAAGTGGGACAAAGAAACTGTCAACACGCCAAAAAAGACATCAAAATGACAGCAGTAAACTCATACTTATCCATAATTACACTGAATGTAAATGGACTAAATGAACCAATAAGGAGACAGAGAGTGGCAGAATGGATTAAAAAACAAGATCCATCTATATGCTGCCAACTAGCGACACACCTTAGACTTAGAGACACAAACAAATTAAACTTGAAGAGTGGAAAAAATATATCAAGCAAACAACAACCAAAAAAAAGCAGGAGTGGCAATAATAATTTCTGACAAAATAGACGTTAAAGTACAATCCATCACAAAGGATAAGGAAGGACACTATGTAATGATTAAAGGGACAATACATCAGGAGGATATAACCATATTAAATATTTATGCACCCAATGACAGGGCTGCAAGATACATAAAACACATTCTAATAGCATTGAAAAATGAGATAGCTCCACAATTATAGTGGGAGACTTCAACATACCACTTTTCAGTGAAGGACAGGACATCCAGAAAGAAGCTCAATAAAGACATGGAAGATCTAAATGCCACAATCAACCAACTTGACCTGATAGTCATATAGAGAATACTCCACCCAACAGCAGCCAAGTATACTTTCTTTTCTAGTGCTCATCAAACATTCTCTAGAATAGACCACTTATTAGGTCATAAAGCAAGTCATAGAAGAATCCAAAACATTGAAATATTACAGAGCATCTTCTCTGACCATAAGGCCATAAAAGTGGAAATCAATAACAGGAAAAGCAGGGAAAAGAAATCAAACACTTGGAAACTGAACAATACCCTGCTAAAAAAGACTGGGTAATAGAAGATATTAAGGATGGAATAAAGAAATTCATAGAATCCAATGTGAATGAAAACACTTTCTATCAGAACATTTGGGTCACACCAAAACAAGTGCCCAGAGGTCAATTTATATTAATAAATGCACACATAGAAAAAGAAGAAAGGGCCAAAATCAAAGAATTATCCCTACATCTTGAACAAACAGAAAGAGAGCAACAAAAGAAACCCTCAGGCACCAGAATAAAGCAAATAATAAAAATTGGAGCAGAATTAAATGAAATAGAAAACAGAAAAACAACTGAAAGAATTAACAAGATCAAAAGCTGGTTCTTTGAAAAATTAACAAAATTGATAAACCATTGGCCAAACTGAAAAAAGAAAAACAGGAGGGGAAGCAAATCACCTGAATAAGAAATGAGTTGGGCGATATTATAACAGACCCAACTGAAATTAAAAGAATCATTTCAGATTGCTATGAAAAATTGCACTCTAACAAATTTGAAAACCTAGAAAAAATGGATGACTTTCTAGAAACACACTACCTAACTATACTAACACAAACAGAGGTAGAACAACTAAATAAACCCATAACAAAAGAAGAGATTGGAAAGGTAATCAAAAAAACTCCAAATCAATTTGGCACTTCCTTAAAATTAGCCAAAAATAGAACTACCATACGATCCAGCAATCCCACTCCTTGGAATATATCCTAGAGAAATAAGAGCCTTTACACGAACAGATATGTGCACACCCATGTTCATTGCAGCACTGTTTACAGTAGCAAAAAGATGGAGGTAACCAAGGTGCCCATCAATGGATAAACGGATAAATAAATTATGGTATATTCACATAAGGGAATACTATGCATGGATGAAGAACAATGATGAATCCATGAAACATTTCATAACATGGAGGAATCTGGAAGGCATTATGCTGAGTGATATTAGTGAGTTGCAAAAGGACAAATATTGTATAAGACTACCTTTATAAGAACTCGAGAAATAGTTTAAACAGGAAAAAAATATTCTTTGATGGTTACGAGACGGGGCAAGGGGACAGGGAGGGAGAGGGGTTTTCACTAATTAGATAGTAGGTAAAAACTATAGGTGAAGGGAAGGACAACATGCAATACAGGACAGGTCAGCACAACTGGACTAAACCAAAAGCAAAGAAGTTTCCTGAAGAAACTGAATGCTTCAAAGGCCAGAGTAGCAGGGTCAGGGGGTTGGGGACCATGGTTTCAGAGGACATCTAAGTCAATTGTCATAACAAAATATATTAAGATAACATTTTGCATCCCACTTTGGAGAGTGGCATCTGGGGTCTTAAACGCTAGCAAGTAGCCATCTAAGATGCGTCAATTGGTCTCAACCCACCTGGAGGAAAAGGGAATGAAGAACACCAAAGACACAAGGTAATTATGAGCCCAAGAGACAGAAAGGGCCACATAAACCAGAGACTACATCAGCCTGAGACTGGGAGAACTAGATGGTGCCTGGCTACAACCGATGACTGTCCTGACAGGGAACACACCAAAGAACCCCAGAGGCAGAAGGAGAGCTGTGGGATACAGACCCCAAATTCTCATAAAAAGGCCAGACTTAATGGTCTGACTGAGACTAGAAGGACCCAGGTGGTCATGGTCCCCAGACCTTCTGTTAGCCCAAGACAAGATCCATTCCCAAAGCCAACTCTTCAGACGGAGATTGGATTGGACAATGGGATAGAAAATGATACTGGTGAGGAGTGAGCTTCTTGGATCAATTAGACCCGTGAGACTATGTTGGCATCTCCTGTCTGGCGGGGGGGAGATGGGAGGGCAGAGGGCGTCAGAAGCTGGCTGAATGGACATGAAAAGAGAGAGTGAAGAGAAGGAGTGTGCTGTCTCATTAGGGGGAGAGCAATTAGGAGTATATAGCAAGATTTGTATAAATTTTTGCATGAGACTGACTTGATTTGTAAACTTTCACTTGAAGCACAATAAAAATTTTTTAAAAAAGAACAAAAGTTATTAAATCAAAACAACACTCCTAGTTTAGAGCTGTAATGTAATGATCCATTTTACAGGTGATGAACATGAAAATTCAGTTGAGTTTACAAAACATTAAATATTACTGTAATATAAAATTTTGTGTTAGAACTGTTATCAATGACATTTATATTCTTAGTTTATAAATCTGAGTTATAAGATACTCATTCCCACTCCCAAGGTGCATTTGAAAGAAGGGTATATAACTCAGGTTTTGAGTATTATCATTTGAAGTATTGTCATCAATAAACAATAGCTAAATATTAAAAAAATTAAAATTTCCTGGCTTACTGTTGCCCAAATCCACCACGCACATCCTCACACTCACAACTTTCAGTCATTTTCCCTCCTGGAATGCTTTGTGTCACCTTCTTAAACTCCAAATCCTGGGACTTCATGGGGGCCTCATCTTCCCTCCTCCACGGGGCTTTCCTGGACCATCCCAGTTCCATGGCTCTTCAATCTGACATCTTGTCCACATCCTACTCTCTTTTATCTCTTATGTTTCTATCCCCTGTTCTAATTTCACGCAAATTGTTTGTCTTCTCCCTTTGACCTATTTGCAGTTCCTTGAGGACAGGGTGTCATGTGCAACTGTTTTGAAACACTTACCACATTTAAGAACTGAGCAAAGGCTTTGCCAGATCTTCTCAGGTCCAAATTCTCAGTCCACTACATACCGGCCATGTGTTCATGAATTATTGAACCTCTCAAAAGCTACAGTTTCTTTACCTGTGAATGGGAATCATTGCAGTATTCACCTCAAAGGGATGTTGTAATGATGTAATGAGCAGGGCATATGTGGTGTTCACAGTGTCTGACACATAGTCCTCAGTACAAGAGACATGGTCATTGTCAGCATTACCACTAGTCTTATTACTGGACTCTAGGCTGTTACTAGAACATTCAGGTAATTGTGAGAAGGGTGTCAGAGCCATCCCCTAAGGGAAGGCGAAAATGAACCAACATGGTGGTGAGGCAGCCTTCTCCAACACATGCACAATTGCAGTACATGGTGACCTCACAGCTTCATATGAATTCAGGTCAGATTTTACCACGAATAAGTTGAATATTTCAGAAGTGTGTATCTGGGCTACTAATGGTAGCCACCGCTACTGAGCACTCTGTCTGTGTCTATACCCACAATTCCACTGCACCAAGGAGGTGTTGTTTTCTACATCTTGTAGATGAGGAAAGTGAGGCTCAAGAAGGTTAAGTAATTTACCCAAAGTTGGATCTCTAGTAAACAGAGGAACCAGGATTCAAACCAAAGCCTGCCTGACCATAAGCATGATGCTCAGTGTCCTTACAGTTTTCGGGCTAAATGTGCTTCCTTTCCCATCTCTGATTACAGTGTTCCACGTGCAAGATGGAATATGTAAGTGTTTGCCAATAGTGAAAAACAAAAAGAAGAACATTTAATTTACAAGTTATACTTCCCTTCTTCCAAAAAGACTCTGTGGCATTTAAAACAATACTTTGTTCTGTAAGGCAAACATCAAGCCTCTGGAAGCCCAGTTGTGACTGAGTTAGCAACTAAGGCATTAGAGGAGAGGTCACTGTTAGACAGTGCATGAACCACGCTGACCATCACATGTGTTCTCTTCGGCCCACACAGAATGCATGGCCAATATTTAAAACTCAGGTTATTTCAACTAGAATTTCAAATAGTTTCTTTGAATATTTAAAAAATAAATAAATAAATTTTATTCATTCAAAATCCTTTCTCTTGAAAAACTGGATTTTCCCACAATTCAATAGCCTCATTCCCCATGGCAATAACAAGCCAGTGATGAGTAGTAGCTTCAGATGAAGTGTTCTCTAACTAGCCACTGTCCCTCCACTCCTGCACACCTGAGCTCTGAGGGAATTGGAGTAGAACCGTAGTATCAACAGACGGCACCCGAGAGCAGAAAGCAGGCCCTGCAACAATCTCCAGCAGGTTGGCAGGCTGTTTCCTATAGTAGAGTGAGGCTGTTGGGTTGTGTATTTCTTCCATTACAAATCAACAATTTTTAGTAAGGACGACACCATAAGCTCACATTGTTGGCACCATCACAGTCACCACCACGTGTCAAGAACAGGCCAAGAGAGAGAAAGAGAGAACTTATGTGACACAACGCCAATTACAAACAAAGTACACAACTCCTTGTGCCAAAGACAGAAAAGAAACCTGAGGTGGTAAATGGGGCTGCAGCCCAGCCATCAGGCCCAGGATCCAGAAGGAGCCCGAGGTAGTCACAGTGTCTGCTCCTAAGGGGTAAAGTCCCCATTGTGAAGGAGGGCTACCAGACTCTAGGTCACTGCTTGAACCTAGGCTCCACCACTCTTGAAACGAAGCTGGAGAAAGCTACAGTGAACTGCTGCTTGGAGTCATAGCTTATATAATGCTCTGTGATTTGAAGGACTTGATGAGTACACAGTGTCAGAGCAGAACAAGGCCCCAGCCACCTGCTGGCAAAGTGACTCCACCTGTGATGGTCCCAATACGACCGTGGAGAGGAAGCCCAAGGCCTGTTTGGGGGTGGAGAGAGTCAATGATTAATGGAGGAAGCCAAGTGGAGGCAACTGTAAAACAACTAGTCAGAAAGGGGTGCCAGGTGGTGGGGAGGGGAGAGACAGTGAATGAGACGGAAAGAGAAACTCCACTTAAGCTGAGCCTATAAACAAAAATTCCAAAATTTGTGAGGAAAATGCATGAGAAAAACAGCTAATACAATTTGTAATAAGACAAATTCATTTCAGAGGATGAATTCTTGTTCAGAAAAAGGATAGAGATGCCAGCTAACTTGAGGCTTTGTTAGAAAATTTTGTAGCTAAGTATATATTTTACACACTTATCAGTAACCACTAAAAGAATAAGGATATAATTTATAGTCAAAAGACTAGTTTCTCAACTAGCAGAGTTAAGAGGAAAGGAAAAAAGAAAATTTTATCAGTTCAACAAAAACTAGCAAAATGGAAAATAAACCAGAGGGGAAATCAAGGAAAAATAGCCTAGGCAATGAAAAATATTTCCTGTGTTTTCCCAGTTTCCAAGATGATCACCCCAAACTCAAGTTTACCAGTTTAGTGACCTTTTCCAAGGTCAGTAAAAACACCTTCATGTAAGGTTCAGCAGAGTTTGCAGTAGAATTTGCATGTGAAGAGTGACAAGTTTTCCTTTTTCCCCACGTTGGGAAGCCAGATGTTTGCCAGTTATCACCTGAACCCCACTGCATAGGAAACATCTGCCTTTGGACCATCATCTCCAAGCACTGAATCCCTCACAAGTGCCATCTTGTTTGTTTATAGAACTCCCAGGGAGGCTCTTTGGAATAAATATAAGAGTAGCAATAAAATCCGGGCAACCTCCAATGCCAAAGCTCGTCAAGGGCACTACGGGCAAAAAGACCTGGAACAGAGTCGTTCATTCCCTGTCTTGTGAGGAATAGCAACAATGACAGCCTTTCCTCTTGCAACCAGTCTCACTTCCTGTCGGACACATTTATGACTGGATAAGTGAGTCCCAGGCAAATACACTCTCCCTCAATACCACAAACTGAATTGAGGCAATGATTTGTTAGTCTTTTGAAATTTTCCAAATTTTCCAGATTAGCTTGGTTTCCTGGGCCTGGGAGGGAAAGCTCATTGGGCTGTGTGCCCTGGTGTCCTGGACGCTGAGGTGTTTGCCAAGTTCGCTCTCTGGGAGCCAGAAATGTAAAGCAGATAAGGTAAATTGCATTGTTGTTTTGGTTTGGGCCTGAGAGGCAAACATCTAATTTGAGATCAAATAAATGGATTCTGGGCCTGAGTAAGCTGATTAAATAGGATTCACTCTAAAGCAGCCTGAAAATTAGAAGGAAACACCAGGCAAACTCTGCCTATACTTCTTGGGCTAAAAATGAGGCGCCTCCAAAGGACAGGACCCATGGACATGGTGTTTTACATTTAGAAAAGCACATTTATAGGATTAGGGAGTAGGGGAGGGTCTTTTATAGAACGCTGACTTGAATGAAGGTACACAAAATTTAATCTTACAGCACTAATAGGTTCTGAAATAATAACAGCTAACATTTATTGAGTGCTTACTATGTGCTAGAAACCATTTAGAGTACTTAACAATTATACAATATCAAAGATTACAGCCTTCAGTATGGATCTCACCTCAACACAAAGAAAACAAAAGTCCTTACAAGTGGACCAATAAACCACATAAAAGGAGAAAAGATTGAGGTTGTCGAGGATTTCATTTTGCTTAGATCCATAATCAACACCCTTGGAAGCAGGAGTCAAGAAATCAAATGGTGCATTGCATAGGCAAATCTGCCACAAAAGACCTCTTTAAAGTGTTAAAAAGCAAAGATGTCACTTTGAGAACTAAGGTGTGTCTGACCCAAGGTGTAGTGTTTTCAATTGCCTCAGATGTTGTGAAAACTGGACAATGAATAAGGAAGACCAGAGAATTGATGCCTTTGAATTACGGTGTTGGTGAAGAATATTGAATATACCATGGACTGCCAGAAAAATGAACAAATCTGTCTTGGAAGAAGTATAGCCAGAATGCTCATTAGAAGCAAGAATGGTGAGACTTTGTCTCAGGTATTTTGAATATCTTATCAGGAGAAACTAGTCCCTGGAGAAGGACATAATGCTTGGTAAAGTAGAGGGTCAGTGAAAAAGAGGAAGGCCCTCAAAGAGATGGACTGACACAGGGCGGCAACCATAGGCTCAAGCATAACAACACTTGTGAGAATGGTGCAGGACAGGTCAGTGTTTCATTCTGTTGTGGATAGGGTGGCTATGAGTCAGAACTAACTCCACAGCACCTGACAACAACAACAACAAAAACATCTAACTCACTACTTGCAAAAGCTAGCAAAAAAACTATGAGGTAGGTACTTCTATTATCCCCATTTTACAGATCGGAAAACTGAAGAACAACTACTATTACTGGTGCCAAGATTCTGGCACCCAGGGGGTCTGACTTGAAAGCCCATGTGCTTAACCACTAACTGACATTGTCATAATGAATGAATTTCCCTTGGAATAGAAAGTAGTCTTACAATACATTTCTCAAAAAAAAATTTTCAGGGCATATGTGTTTTACCCGTAACGTTGTAGATACCATTTTTCCTTCTCCCATTACCTATTCCTAGCTTCTTCTTTAGTATATAGAATTTCAAATTTGTGTGAGAAACAACATCTCAGGGAGATGAACATGACTGGTCTAAGTTATGTATGGTAATCTCATTTCTCTTTGCTGGGGATTGCTTTGGGGGTAGACATGGAAAACAGATCTAGCCAATGAGACCTGGAAAAATTCTGCTGTTGGTATCTAGGGAGGATTTTGCTCCATGATCAACAGAGATGTAGTGAAATAACCTCCGCATTCTTCCTATTGTGAATGTTAGTATGTAAAGCATGATGCTTGGAGTTGAGGCAACCATTGTAGGCTTGGCAGCCTGTGGACAAAAACTTAACATGGTGAGGATGGCAGAGCAGAAATATTTTTAAAAGCCTAGATCTCTAAGGACAGAATGTACCACCACACCAAGCCTGAAGCCACCTAACCCCAGACTTGTTGCTACATGGGGTAATTATATATCTTTATTGCTTTAGTTGTTAGGTATTGTATCACTTACATCCTAATGCATCCTGACCTATACCTACATGTGTACATGTATAGCCTCTTCTGAACATTTTTCACCTTTCTTTATTGCAGTTGACTTGTAGCTACATGGCAAGTAAAACCAAGAAACTATTGGTTTCTACTCATCTGGAGCAAAAGAGAATGGAGGAAACCAAAGACTTTATAGAGGAAACTAGTCCACAGCGCTAATAGCCCACAGGAACCACAGCTTTTTCTAGCCTGAGACCAGAAGAACTAGATGGTGCCCAGCTACTACTTCCAGACCGTTCTGACAGGGACATAATAAAAGATCTCTGAAAGAATGGGAAAACAATATAGAACAAAATTCAAATTCCTAAAAAATTCCAGACCTACTGGACTGATGGAGACTAGAGGAACCCCCAAAACTATTGCCCTGAGATTACCCTTTGAACTTGAAACTAAAGCTGTTTCTAGAGGTCACCTTTCCACCAAATAATAGATTGGCTTGTAACACCCATGAGTAATGTGCTCCCTTAAACAATCAACTGTATGAGACCAGGCGATTAACATTTACTCAAAAGCAAAGATGAGAAGGCAAAGAGTGGAAGGGAAGCTAGATCAACGGAAACAGAACAAACAGAATGGAAATAATAAGAATGCGGACACATTGTGAAAATCGCTGTAACCCATGGCACGAAACAATTTGTATAAAAATTGTTAAATGGGAACAAAATTTGCTGTGTAAACTTTCACCTAAAACACAATAAAATATTTTTTAAAAAAAGGAAAGGGAATATATTTGAACAGCAGTTTATCAACACTGTTCTGAAAAAAGAAAAAAGTTCAAGATGGCAGTGCTCTTATTTACCAAGCCCCTACCCAATCTCTGCTCACATACATTCACCTGCAGGCTATGACTCAGCAGTAAATAAAATAATATGTACCCCCAGATTCCTCATTAGTAAAATGAGCAATTTGAATAAGATGATTCTTAGACAAATTACAATTCTGACATTTTGTGTTTTATGTTTTGTTAAGAAGGGTTTATGTTGTAATAATTTCCAGCAATGCCCTATACATAATGACCATATCCTTAAATACTTAACAAAATAGTAACAATTTATCAATGTCCTAAGTCCTTTCCCTCTGCAGGCCTCAGTTCCTCATTAGTAAAATCGTATACTCTTGAATCTGGCCACTTTCTTAAATACACGCTTCTAATCCTCACAGACTTTTACCTGGATCATATGCAATCAGATATCCAGCAATGTCTGAATCATGGATAAGATCTTTCTGGAGCACATACTTATGTTAAAAGTTAACTGACTCAAACCATGAGCTCTTTATTCATCTTTTGTACCTAACAATATCTGGAGCACTAATGATGATAATTTTTTCTGAGCATCTACCATTTGACAGACATTTAAAATAGGGTAGCTCAAATCTTCACAACGATGCCACGAGGACAGTATTTTTACATCTATAACCTGAATAAAACTGGGTTGCCTATGTCAGCATGATGTCACATCCAAAATAAACAAGAATTCAAACTTGACAACACTGAAAAGTTATGTAGGTCTTTGGTGAAGTCTCGGGAGATATGGCCAAAAAGGACAGTTACATTGCAAAACTTACAACAGAAACTCCTTTCTGTCCATTTCTCTTCCCAGAATCCTCACACAACTCCACAGATGCCTCCAACCTCTATCTTCCCCAAAATGCCTAGTGAAACTTATACCTCCTCCCCATCTGAGTTTCCCCCTTTTGGATCTATACTGTCCTTTCAGGAGTGACCTCATGCCCTGCGTAACCTAAATTAGTTTACTAGTGTCACCTCTCCAAGGTCTTCAATTTTCCACAATGTCAACCATTTTGAGCAAATACACCCTATGAGTAATGACTACACTACTGTTTGGACCCAGTCCTGTGATCCAGAGCCAGTGTTCTTCCATGACTCTGTGAAATGGAGGTGCACTGCCTCACTTAGGTAAAGATGCTCTTACAGATACCCCTTAGCCAGTTGACTGCCTCTGAAACACCCGAGGAATTCGTCAGAAAAGCAGATGTCTGGTTCCCACATCAGTCCCTCTGAATCAGAGTATCCTGGGGTGAGGCCCAAGATTCCACATTTTTAACAAGCTTCCCAGGTGACTCTGAGGTGACTCCGATTGTGAAGTAATGCTGTATAGCACAAAGGCTTTAGAACTGAGCTAAAGAGTAGCTCATGACCATAGGTACACAACATTCTCCTGACACCCATTTTAATGTTTGACTGTCACTACAACATGGTGTTTCAGGCACACAGGCTGTCCCTGACTTTTGAACCCTTTGGGTTTCAAAAATGTGTTAGCTCGACAACTATGAGCCCAAGAGACAGAAAGGGCCACATGAACCAGAGACTTACATCATCCTGAGACCAGAAGAACTAGATGGTGCCCGGCCACAACCGATGACTGCCCTGACAGGGAGCACAACAGAGAACCCCTGAGGGAACAGGAGATCAGTGGGATGCAGACCCCAAATTCTCATAAAAAGACCTCTGACTGAGACTAGAGGAATCCCAGCAGTCATGGTCCCCAAACCTTCTGTTGGCCCAGCACAGGAACCATTCCCGAAGACAACTCATCAGACATGGAAGGGACTGAACAATGGGTTGGAGAGAGATGCTGATGAAGAGTGAGCTACGTGTATCAGGTGGACCCTTGAGACTGTGTTGGCATCTCCTGTCTGGAGGGGAGACGGGAGGGTAGAGAGGGTTAGAAACTGGCAAAATTGTCACGAAAGGAGAGACTAGAAGGGCTGAATCATTAGGGGGAGAGTAAGTGGGAGTATGGAGTAAGGTATATATAAGCTTATATGTGACAGACTAACTTGATTTGTAAACGTTCACTTAAAGCTCAATAAAAATTATTAAAAAAAAAATGTGTTAACAGGTGGTGCTGTACAACTCAGAACACATTCCCGAGGGAAACAGTGGCTGGAGATGCCACAGGCCTGGGGGAGTACTTCAGAGTCTTGCTTTCCTTCTAAAAGTGATTCTGTGAGAATATATACTATATATTCTCACTGGGGATGCCAGGAATCATTTCTCTCTGAAGTCAGCCAACCCTGACTCCCCTCTTTCTAAGGGGCTTGTGGAAGAAGAAACAGGAAAGATGGTGACAGAGAAAGCAGAGTGCTCTGGTACCTACTGGGGAAGGAGTCAGAAAAAGGGAACCTCCACAAAACCCCCAGAAAGCAGGCCCCCAGTGAGAAGGAGATATGAAAAGTGGGGTTTTCCTGAGGAAGGCCACTACAGTAGCTTCTTTCACTGTGTCAGGGACTTGACTGAGAGGATGAAGCCATTCACTAAGCTGAAGAGACATCTTGAGGAAGCGCAGTTGGAAGGTGAAGGCCTCGGATCCTCAGATAGCAGTACCCAGGGCTCTGGCCCAGGAAGGGAGGATGGGACAGCCAGGGCTATCCCCAGGGAAGCCTTTTATCAGCAAGTGCAAACAGTTTGCAGGCTTGCTTTGAACAGTAGAAACTGCTTAGCAAATGAAACCTTACATGAAACCCTAATATTTTAAATACATAAACAGAGACCTCTGTTTCCTCCAGATCCTATGCAGCCTCAGAGGCAACCCTGGAACGTAAGTAACAGAACAGCTCTAAAACACCAGTCAGCACCAGTTCTTGCCTCTGAGGCAGACTGCACATTACTATTCCAACATCCCTTTTTTTCTTATAATAGAATTCTAACTATGGTGAGAATTAGACTAACAAAAAAGACATTTCTCAGGCTCTCTTACAGCTAGGTAAAGCAGTCCCGTAACTAAAGTCTAGCCAATAAAAGGTAAGTGGAAGTGTGATGTGGAATTCCCAGGACAACTCCCGAAAATGGAGAGTTGTGCCTTTTCTGTCCTTCTATTCTTCCTCTTTCCTACTGCCTGGAACATGGGCATGATGGCTGGAGCTCCAGCAGCCATCTTGAACCATTAAGTTACTTCGAAGATGGGCTATTCACTCAAGATGTTGGGGCAAAAGAAATAGACAAAGTTTGGATCTGGATGACTTCGTGGTGCTGCCTGCCTCTGGACTTCTTTCAGGTAAGAGAGTAAACCCTGTGTTTTTACTGCAAGATTGTTTCGGTTTTTCCATAACACAGCCATGTCAAGTCCAAAACGGTACAGAATATGTCTGTAGCTAATTTTCCAGTAACAACTTCCACTATGGATCTGTTTTTATGTACTATGTCTGGAACAGTGAAATTATGGAGAGCTAGAATAAGGCCATACAGCCAGAAAACATATGCCATATGGACCAAATTTAGTTATAAAATTAGTAATAATAGCTGGTATTTACTGAGTGCTTACTGTGTGCCAGGCCACCTGCTAAGCACTTGTGCATACATTATTTCATTTAACACTCAAGTTTGCCGTATGAGCTCAGCAATATAATGCACAGTTTTGAGATGAGGAAATTCAGCCTGGAAAAAGCTAGTGACCTGCCTAAAGTCATACAGCTAGCTGGCTGCAGAGAAGAGATTTGGGGTCACATCTGTCCTCTACAACAAGCTACAAATGAAAGGGCATTTAAAGGATAAACAAAACAAGTGGGTCAAGAAAAATTACTTTATACTAAGAATAATTTAAGCAGAGCATAGCTTGTCCTAAGATTTGATTTATGTTCTCTTCCCTGATCTAAACTTGAGGTGGGGCAGCTCTGGAGCCAGGCTGACCTGGCTACAAATGCTTGCTCTCTGTCTTCCTAGCTGAGTAAAAAAAAAAAAAAAAAATTTTTTTTTTTTTTTTCCTTTAACTTCCCTGAGCCTCAGGCTGCCTTGCACAGTGAAGTGAGGGTTAATGAAGTAGCACATGTAAAGTTTATAGCACAATGTCTGCCCATAGTAGGGAGGCTACTGTCATTCTTATGACACTGGACAGAGTGAGATGAGAGGAATCAAGTAAGAGGCAATCCGTTTATTCTCCAGAAGGATCTGAAAATAGCTCTTTGGAGATATGGCACAAACCAGAGAAAAGTTTATGGTGTTTGTGTGTGCACCGATTGTCTAAAGCTGGCAAGGCACTTCTCTTTAGCCTCAGTTTTCTCATCTGTAAAATGGGAATAACAATCTCTTTCTCACAGAGTGGTTGGAAGAAAGAAATGCTTACCTGCAGAATGTTGCATAAGTGTTAATTATCATTACTACAGTTAGCCTTGACTAACCCTTACCACTTCTTAATTTTTCCAAATGAAATTACAAACCACCAACCCCGCTTTCTTATTTTTCTTATTTCAAGCAGTTAAAAGTTTTTTTTTTCATCTAGTGAAAATCATTTACAACAGTTGTAATTCAGAAATTCTAGCCCTAATTAACAAAGATGAGAGAATCAGAATTGGGTGATAGAGAAAGAAGAATGCCAAGCATGCAAAAATGGAAAAGAGAAATGTAAAATCTTTTTAAAACAAAGAGAGATCATTTCTAAAAGCATAAAACCTGTTAGGAGAATACCAGTAATAGCAGAAGAGTAAAAGAGACAAAATGGAAGAAGCACCAGGTGACAGGGGTCAGCTGCATTATGCAGGCAGCAGTGATGCGTCTGACAACGACTTCCATAAAGTCGTGCTCCAAATTAAATTGGCCTGTCTTTGAATGCTCTCCTCTACGTGGAATGCTGGCAGGGCGAAAACACTGCATAGTCAGGGATAAATGGAAACTACGTCTGGCTGGAAGTAAAAGGTCCACTGGGGCATGTCCGAGGCTGATGTCGGAACTGGCCTCGTTTAATAAACTCGTTAATGACCTAGAAGAAGGCGGAAACAGCCACTGCTAATGAAATTTGCAAAGATATGTTGGCAATGCCCTGGACTTGGCCATAATGGCATAAGCATCGATGGCATGGAGAGAGATTTTCCACTAGGTAGTTAATTGGATTAAACTGATGACTTCCTGGGATAAGAACACTTGGTAGTTTCCAACTCTCGTCTGCAGAGCAGAAAGCAAATTCTGAAAAGTGACGCAGTTCATAAAATCATGGTTGACAGAGACCGGTGGAAGGAGAATACTTTCCCAGAGCACAATCCTACCTTTGTCCTTTACTTTCAGGTGAAAGACAACAGAATCTACACACAAAGAGGTAAAAGAAAGGAGGAGGTGAGATCAGCCAGGGAAATATAGTGGTTCTTCCTTGGAGCAAGGCCTGGGCATGACGCCCACAAAACTGAAAGGTATAAGGCAGAGATTTTTGTCACTCCACCCCCTGCTTATGTTCTCTCAGTGGTTTCCGAGGGTACTTAAGACAAGTCTAAAATCTTTGACAAGGCCTCTGATCTAGCCCCTGCCTACCCAGCTATTTTCATCTTGCATGACTGCCCGTCTTACTCATGTAATCAAGCCAAAAAACCAAACCCATTGCCATCGAGTCAATTCCGACTCATGGTGACCCTATAGGACAGAGTAGAACTACTCTATAGGGTTTCCAAGGAGCAGCTGAAGGATTCGAACCACTGACTTTTTGGTGAGCAGCTGTAGCTCTTAATCATTGTGTCTCCAGGGCTCCATGTAACAGTCATCTGCCTGTTCTCCATGCACAACAGCAGTTCCCTTTCTTCTGCAACGGCACCTCGATTTTCTTTCCTTTCCTCACTTTGAGTCCCCATCCCACCCCCAGCCACTGTACTTAATTCAAGGATGTGCAGGGGACACTGGCTGTGCCAATTGCATTCCATCCCAGGATTTTAGAGCAACTGTCACTAAGGAGGAAACCCTGATGGCGTAATGGTTAAGAGCTCTGGCTGCAAACCAAAAGGTCAACAGTTCAAATCCACCAGGCACTCCCTGGAAACCCTATGGGGCAGTTCCACTCTGTCCTATAGGGTCACTATGTGTCAGGATCGACTGGACGACAATGAATTTTTGTTTTGTTTTGTTTGGTCACTAAGGAGCACCTCTCCTTCTGAGGAGTTTGGCTGGCCTCAACCTGCAGGGTTTCTCAGATGAAGATTCTGTTGGCATTGGGAGCAGGACAGTCCTTCGCTGGGCAGGACCATCCGGCATTTTGCATCTGTGCCTCTGGGCACTAAATTTCAGTTATCATTAGCTGCTGTGGAGTCAGCTTTGACTCGCGGCCACCTGATGAGCAACAGAACAAATTGTTGCCTGGTTCTATGACATCTTCATGGTTGTTAATATGTTTGAGCCCAATTTGTAGCTATGGTTTCAGTCCATCTCACTGAGGGTTTCCATCATTCTCCCTGACCCTCTACTTTACCAAAAACATGATGTCCTCTTCCATCAATTGATCTTTCCTGATGATGTGTCCAAAGTAAGCTAGCCGAAGTCTCACCATCCTTGCTTCTAAGGATCATTCTGGTCGTATTTTTCCTAAGACTGGTTTGTTCATTCTTCTGGCAGTCCATGGTATATTCAATATTTTTCACCAACACCACGATTTGAGTGCATCATTTATTCTTTTTTTTCCCCCCTTTGGATACATTAGGAGTCTCTGAGTTGCACAAATTGTTACGTACTCAGCTACTAAGTGAAAGGTTGGCGGTTTGAACCCACCCACAGGCACCCTGGAAGAAAGGCCAAATGATCTGCTTCCTAGAGGTCATAGCCATGAAAACCCTTCAGAGCACAGTTCTATTCTGCAACACATGGGGTCACCATGAGTTGGAATCAACTGGACAGCAACTGACCATGGGTGCTTTGGCTGGCTGGCATTCAGAAACACTGAACTTGTTCCCATCTCTCCCACCAGTGGTGTGGGAGAGAGCCCCTTTCTTTATACCATTGCCAACAATAGATACTGTTATGGGTTGAATTGTGTCCCCCCAAAAGACATGTTGAAGTCCTAGCTCCTGTATCTGTGAATGTGATTTTGTAGCGGGGAAATAGCTTCTTTCTTTGAAGATATTTTCAGCTAAGTCATACTGGACTAGGGTGGCTCCTAATACTACTCTTTCTGAGGGGTGTCTTATGAAAGGGGAGAACAGACAGGGAAACAGAGACACACATGGGGGGAAAGTAGATGCCATGTGACAACGAAGGCAGATACATCTAGAAGCAAAGGAACACCACAGATTGCTGGCTATCGCCAGGAACCAGCAGAGAGGCATGGATCAGTTCCTCTGTCAGAGTCCTAAAAGGAAGTGACACAGCTGATATCCTGATTCAGACTTCAAGCCTCCAGAACTGTCACAAAATAAATCCCTGTTCTTTGAAGTCACACTCTTTGTCATATTTTTTTATGGCAGCAGTAGAAAACTGAGATAGACACCCTCGTCAGTTTTTTAAAAACTTTTGCACACCTCATAGGTTATAACTGATATCTCTTTTATTTGCATTTGTTTGACTAGTATTTAGCTGGAACATACACAGGTCTTCTTGGGTAGTCATATTTATTTGTATATTGTCTGATGACGTTCTTTGCCCATTTTTCTTTTGAAGTTTTTTTTTCTTATTTGTGGAAGTTCTTTTGAGTATTAGAGATAAAAAAAAAAAAGATAGTATCCCTAATATTTCTCTATTTCATTCTGACTTTCAACCTTATTTATTTTTTCCCCCTTCATGAGTACTTGATTTTTAATTTCATTTTTATTGTACTTTAGATGAAGGTTTACAGAACAAACTAGCTTCTCATTAAACAATTAGTATACATACTGTTTTGTGACATTGGTTACCAACCCCACAACATGTCAACACTCTCCCCATCTCGACCGTGGGTTTCTTTTTATCAGCTTTCCTGTCTCCTCCTACCTTCTAGTCCTTGCCCCTGGACTGGTGTGCCCCCTTGGTCTTGTTTTGTACTATGGGCCTGTCTAATCTTTGGCTGAATAGTGAACTTCAGGAGTGACTTCATTGCTGAGTTAAAAGGGTGTTCAGGGACTATACTCTTGGGGTTTCTCCAGTCTCTGACAGGCCAGTAAGTCTGGTCTTTTTTTGTGAGTTAGAATTTTGTTTTACATTTTTCTCCAGCTCTGTCCAGGACCCTCTTTTGTCATCCCTGTCAGAGCAGTGAGTGATGGTAGCCAAGCACTATCTAGTTGTGCTGACTTAGTCTGGTGGAGCTATGGTAGTTGTGGTCCATTAGTCCTTTGGACTAATCTTTCCCTTGTGTCTTTGGTTTTCTTCATTCTCCCTTGCATTCAACTGGGTAAGACCAGTGGAGTATCTTAGATGGCTGCTCACAAGCTTTTAAGACTCCAGTCACTACTCACCAAAGTAGAATGCAGAAATTTTCCTTACTATGTTATGTCAGTTGAGCTAGATATTCCCTGAGACCAACGCCACAATTTGAATGCATCAGTTCTTCTTGTCTTCCTTTGTCATTGTTCAGATTTGTGTGCATATAAGGTGATTAAAAAGACCCTGGCCTGCATCAGGCATACCACCCTTAATCGTTGTGACAACTATAAAATGCCTACACATACCTATACCTGGATATCACCCATGGTTGAGAACTACAGGACACCAGAACTTTCTACCATGAGAGAGAAATCTCAGAATAAGGCATTTTATCTGTACACTACCTACTAATCACTCAGGTCTTTAGTTTACATGTCACTTCCTCAGGGACTTTTCCTATCTCCCCAGTCTCAGCTAGGTCTCTGCCATGGCATCCTCTACTTACTATGTGTAACACTGAATCCATTTGCAAATACATATTTAGTTGTCTGCTTGTTTGTTTCACATCTGTTTTCTTCCACTAGACTGTAAGTTCCATGAAGAAAACTACTACCTATTGGTTTCTAATGACTGGCATTCAATAAATGTTTGTATAAAAAAGGGGCGGGGGAAGAAGGTTGCTTGGAAACTAGTATCGCTTAGTGACTAGACTCTCAAGCCAACCTACAAAAGCTTGTTTAATCTAAGAATTTAAATGTCATCTCCTACACTGTTTCTATGGGAGGAGGAGGTGTGTGGTGAGGGGAGCTGGGATTGACCGTAGGACCCTATTACCTCACCTAAAACCATAATCACCTGCCTCTCCTTAAAGCCAGTCTGGCTCCCATAGGGACAATTTCCACTATGGCGCAGCAGGGCCTAGAAGGTACTGGTGGAGAGTGGGGCTCTGGTAGTGATACCCAGCCTTGGCAGTAAGGCTAGGAGCTCCATCAATGGGGGAAAGGTTGAGGGTTAGAAAGGGGTCGCTAGTACCACTTTGGAAATCAGAGACCTGTGTTCACAAATACTGCCTTGTTGGGAACATGTCTTGTTTCATGATGACCCAGCATGATTTCTCCCTTCAAAACACACTCCTTTTGCCTCAGGGGAATTACTTTCCTCCACTGTGGGTACCCTTGGTGGGATGGTAAATCCAGATGCCTGACTGCCACTTTGGAAGCCAGTGGAATCAGATCCTTCCTCTCATGCCTGTCATGCAGCAGCTTGGCTAGTAGATTCTCTCCCAGGACTCAGAATCTTGAATAAGTAAAGTAGGGGCAGGGGGAACAAAAAAGACTGGAGGCCATTCACCCAGTAATGTGACCCTGACCAGAGTTCTCCTGTTTGACCAGCCCTGACTTCCAGTTTCCTGGCCCTAAAGGGAGGCCTTGAGTTCTGTCCATTTTTGAGCCCCATTCTCCAGGCTTCTCTCAGTTCTAAGACTCTCTCAATATTGTTCTAATAAAATCACTTTTGTCTCAATTAGCCAGGGTCAGAGGCTTTGCTTGAAACCCAAGAGTCTGAGTGAATTACCTGAGGCCTGATCAAGTCATTCACTGCAATTTCAAAGAGGCCTTTGCATTCCAGAGTCCATTAGGTCCCCATGTACTGTGCCAGGTGCTAGGTATACAAAAACAAATAGGATTCAGGCCTAGGCCTAAGAGAGGACACACTCTGCTTGGGGAAGCAGATAAATAAATCAACAATTAGAACTGAGATGGTGGAGTCCCCAGCAGAAAATCCTGGGAAGATGGTACCTGAACTCAATTCTCTTCCCTTCAGTCACACCTTCAATCTTTCTGCTTCTCCCAACTCTAATGGCTTCTGGGGCCTATGGATAGTAGCTTAAGGGAAGCCTTGGGTGCTGTGGGAGTCTGCTGAGAGAACTGGTACAAACCTTCTCTACAGTGGGCTGGATAGACACACAGGAAAGCCGAAGTTGGAGAGCCCTACAGTAGGGTCATAAAGTAGGGGATCACGATAAAAGCTGGGACTCCTGGGGGGAAATTGCCTGGGTTTCCTGGCCTTAAGGAGCCAAGAAGGATAAGACTAGTATGCTGAGTCCTCCCAGCTCTAGAGTCTGGGAGAAGATGACAAAACAAGGGAGTGGAGAGGTGTCCCCCAGACCCTTGACAGTCTGCCTGCTTCCACATCACACACCCTAGGCCACAGTGAGAAAGGCACCTTTGCCTTCCACTGCTGTTGGGGCTGCTGACACATTTGGAGTTGAAACAACCTGTCCTGGGCATCAGGGAGCTGGTATGTCTCTCATCTGGCTGACAGAGAGAGAAATAGCTGTCAGAAGAAACAGAACAAATGAATGCCTAGTGAAATAAAACCGTACCAGGAAAATGCCAACATTTTGAATATAAAAATAATACAAGTACTTCAGGAGATTCAGGTGCATGCACACCCAACAACAACAACATAGTTTTCAGGAGCTAAACAAAAAAAAAAGATCCAACTAAAAATTTCAGAAGAGGAATCAAAGTAGAGGGTGGTCATCGCTGAGACCCAAATTAGTGGTAACAATCTGAATAAACATTTCTCTAAATGAGATATATGAATGATCAGTAAGCACATGAAAGGATGTTCAACATCTGTCTTAGTTATCTAGTGCTGCTATAGCAAAAATACCACAAGTGGAAAGCTTTAAAAAACAAATTTATTCTCTCACAGTTTAGGAGGCCAGAATTCAGGATGCTGGCTCCTGGGGAAGGCTTTCTCTTTCTGTTGGCTCTGGGGGAAGGTCTTTGTCACCAATCTTCCCCTGCTCTAGGAGCTTCTCAGCACAGGGATCCCATGTCTGAAGGATGAGCTCCACTCTTGGCTCTTCTTGCTTGGTGGTAATGAGGTCCCTTTCCTCTCTGCTAGCTTCTCTCTTTTATATCTCAAAAGAGATTGGCTCAAGATACAACCTAATACTGTAGATTGTGTCCTGTCCCATTAATATAACTACCTCTAATCCTGCCTCATTAACATCAGAGAGGTTAGGATTTATGACACATAGGATAATTACATCAGATCACAAAATGGAAGACAACCACTCAATACTGGGAAATCATGGCCTAGCCAAGTTGACTCACATTTTTTAGGAGACACAATTCAATTCATAATAACAGCATTAGTCATCAGAGAAATGCAAATCAAAACCACAATGAGATACTGCCTCACATTTACTAGAATGGCTATAAAAAAAAAAAAAGACAGACAATAATAAGTGTTGACAAGGGTGTGGAAAAATTGGAACCCTCCTACATTGCTGGTGGGAACATAAAATAGTGTAACTGTTTAGAAGAACAGTTTGGCAGTTCCTCAAAATGTTGAATATAGAGTTACTATTTGATCCACAATTCCACTCCTAAATATATACCCAAGAGAAATGAAAACATTTGCCCACACAAAATCTTGTACATAAATGTTCATAGCAGTATTATTCACAACAGCCAAAAAATGAAAACAACCCAAATGTTCATCAACTAATGTATGGATAAACAAAACGTGGAATACAATAGGATATTATTAAGTATTTGAAAAAGAATGAATCGTTGATGCATTCTACAACGTGAATGAAACTTTAAAGTGTTTTGTGAAATAAGAAGCGAGTCACTAAAGGACAATCTTATAAACCCATTTATATGAAATGTCCAGAGTAGGCAAATTGGTAGGGACAGAAAACATATTAGTGATTGTTTGGAGTTCGTGGGGGTGGAGAGGTGAGGGGAAAGGGGAATGACTGCTAATGGGCATGGGATTTCTTTTTGAAGTAATGAAAATATTCTAAACTTAGATTATGGTTTCATGACTCTGAATATTCTAAAAGCCACTGAACTATCAACTAAGATGTTAAAAATTGAATTAAAATTAATTTTCTCAATCATACTAGCCACATAAAAAAAATCTTGGGGGAATTCTAATCAAACAACAAACGAGTTAGAACAGAAAATTCACAAGGGGAGGAAAAAAACAAGAGGAGAAGAAACAGTGGTAAGCAATGAGCTTTGCAACAACGTGTGAATAATCAAATCTAAATGGATCATAATATGCTAAGAATATGAAATATTTGCATTAAAAACAAGGAGATAATTGTCTGGGTTAAAAATACTTAAAAACCTAGAAGAAGTAAAACCCAGCAGTTGAGGTAGAAGATGGGAAATAAATGCTATCCAGAATTCTCCTCTTAACTAGGGTGGAATGAAACTGGGATAAACAGTTTCTCAGAGTGGAAAATGTGCACCTTGATGGAGGAAATAGCTGGTATATTGTTTCCAAATAATACAAGAATACATGTTTTCTCACGAGTAGATTGGGGTTATAGGTTTTTTGAAAGAATACCACAGGGGCGAAATGCCCTTCTTGTCACACCTCATGAGGTGGTACATGATATCCACATAACATCATCGATGATGTTTACCTTCATTACTTGATTAAGGTAGTGTTTGCCAGGTTTGCTACTGTAAAGCCACTATTTCCTCTTTTCCAACTCTATTATTTGGAAGCCAGTCACTAATTCTAGCCTACCCTCAAGGTGGTGGGAGGCAGAAATTAAGCTTCGCCTACTGGAATGAGGAGCATTTACATGTATTACTTGGAATTCTTCTGTAATAAAATTTGTCTCTTCTCCCCCAAATAAAATACCTTTTTAAAAGGTATAAATATGGAAGAAATAAAGTCAAGTGTATCAGTCATTACAAAAAAAGCAGAGAATGTGGGAGAGAGTAGGAAGCCTAGCCACATGCTGTTAACTATAAACATGTTTAAAACAAAGTGAAGATCTTAATTAGTTGGTTAATTAACCATTTATTAATTTAAAGGAATGGGCACAAAACTAGTTTTTAAAAAGCAGGAGCCAATATCAGACAAGGTTTAAATTTAAAAGTATTAAATAGGAAAAGGGTGGGGGGCAGGCATAATTTTTGAAGACAATATAATTCATAAATGTGTATGCTTTAAGCAATTATAACAGCTAAGTATCTAAGAAAAAAGAACTAAGAAATGCAAAGACAATTTATTAAAAGTTTAAATACAATGAGAGACTTCATTGCATCTTTTTCATATTTAGACATATTTTTATTTGACAAAAAAGTTCTACTCTGTCCTATAGGGTCGCTATGAGTCAGAATCGACTCGGCGGCACTGGGTCTGGGTATTTGACAAAAAGGACATTAAAGAAATGAATAATCAAATCAGTAAAATTGATACAACAGATAGTTTTAGAACCAAATCTACCAAGAAAAAAATTAGTGATTTTTTTTTCTTTTTTCCTTGGAATATTTACAAAAATCCATTATGTACTTGGTCATAAAGACCTTATTTTCTAGAAATTTAAGTAAATTTAATGGATTTAACAGCCTATATTGTTCAGTCAAAATTCAGTAAAATAAGAAATTAATAATAAAAAGATCATCAAAAGATAATCTCAAAATTTGAAAATGAAGAAACTTCCTTGGCTTGTCATTATGTGAAATAGAAAATCTAAAAGAAATTATAAACTATAAGGAAAACAATAGAAAAGATAATACTTCATACACTTTGCACTGAACCTACAAACACAGGAAAAAAAAGTACTCAGAGAAAAATATGAATAAACTCAAATGTATTCATAAATTTTTAAAGATAAAAATTAAAGGAAATTAGTGCTCTAGTTAATAAATTTTAAGGTAAACAACAAAATATATTAGGCAGTAAAACCCAAAACCAAACCCAGTGCCATTGAGTCGATTTCAACTCATATCAACCCTAGAGGACAGGGTAGAACTGTCCCATAGAGTTTCCAAGGAGCACCTGGTGGATTCAAACTGCTGAACTTTTTGTTAGCAGCCCATAGCACTTAACCACTACGCCACCAGGGCTTCCAGGGTTTCATTTAGGAACTAATAAATTTAAATCCTGAAGTTAATAGAATAGAAAAAAAAGAAAGTTTTTTTTTTATATATAGAAAGCAAAAAATTAACACAATGCTTAAATAAAGATGTGTTCTTTGAAAAGAACAATGTAATAGATATATTTCTTGTAAGCTAAAATGAGGAAAAAGAGAGAAATCAAAAGTAGGTAAAAATTAATAAAGAGAAAAAAGACATAACAATAGAAACATAAGAAAACAAAGAAATTGTGAGTGAATACAAAGGTAATATCACCAAAGTCCATCCAAGAATAAATGGATTAGATGGGAAGTTTGAATAACTGATTTATAATAAAAGATAACATAATAAAAAAGATTTAGAGTAAAATAAGAAAAAGTAATGATATACCATCACAAAAGTCATTATATGATCACATCAATAAATGCTAGAAAAGCACTTGAAATAATTCACTATATATTCCTTAAAAACAACAAGAACTAAGTACCATAGTAATATTAGTGTCTCTTTAGGCAAAATAAATATTATGTACTCAAAGCCAAACTCAAATATAACCCTGAATGATAAAACACAAAAGTCATTTTAAAAATCAGGAATATTCATTCTCAATATTTTTCAACATCATATTAGAAGTTTTAGTTAAGGCAAAATAATAGGAGTGATAACATTGGAAAAGAAAACACTATGCCTTCTTGGAGGAAGACTCATTAACAACCTGCGTTATGCAGATGACACAACCTTGCTTGCTGAAAGTGAAGAGGACTTGAAGCACTTACTGATGAAGATCAAAGACCACAGCCTTCAGTATGGATTGTACCTCAACATACAGAAAACAAAAATCCTCACAACTGGACCAATGAGCAACATCATGATAAACGGAGAAATGATTGAAGTTGTCAAGGATTTCCTTTTACTTGAACCCACAATCAACAGCCATGGAGGCAGCAGTCAAGAAATCAAAAGATGTATTGCATTGGGCAAATCTGCTGAAAGGACCTCATTAAAGTAAAGTGTTGAAGAGCAAAGATGTCACCTTGAAGACTGAGGTGCACCTGACCCATGCTGTGGGATTTTCAATCGCATCATATGCATGTGAAAGCTGGACTGAATAAGGAAGACTGAAGAAGAATTGATGCCTTTGAATTGTGGTGTTGGTGAAGAATATTGAATATACCATGGACTGCCAAAAGAATGAACAAATCTGTCTTAGAAGAAGTGCAACCAGAATGCTCCTTAAAAGCAAGGATGGCGAGACTGAGTCTTACATACTTTGGACATGTTGTCAGGAGGGATCAGTCCCTGGAGAAGGACATCATGCTTGGAAGAGTACCGGGTCAGCAGAAAAGAGGAAGACCCTCAATGAGGTGGATTGACACAGTGGCTGCAACAATGAGCTCAAGCATAACAATGATTGTGAGGATGTCTTAGGACCGAGCAGTGTTTCGTTCTGTTGTGCATGGGGTCGCTATGAGTCAGAGCTGACTCAACGGCACCTAACAACAACATGCCTTCTTACTAATTTCTATACATTCTTGCTAGAAAACGAAACAGAAGGTAGTAAAATTATGGGAATAGGAGACTTTGGAAAGTTGGCTAGACACAAGATAAATACATAAACCCAATAGATTTTCTTCTATTCTGGCAATAGATACCTAGAAAATCAAATAGGTGGAAACATTTCACTTAGTAACAAAATTTACAAAATTCTTAAGAATAAATTGGGCAACAAAAACACAAGAGTAATTGGTAGAAAATTATAAAATCTTGGTAAAAAAATCTTAATGAAAGATGTGACACAATATGGGACAAATATATAGTTATACCATATTTAATTTTTGAAACCTGGTATCAAAAAATGTCACTATTCCCCAAATCATTTCATAAGTTCTTTTCCAATTAGAATCTCAATTTTTTTCTTAATTGGATAAAATGATATGAAAACTTAGATAAAAGAAAAAAAACTCAAGTACAGCCAAAGAAGGACATAGCAAAATATACAATAAGACCATTGTAGTCAAACTAATACTGCATTCACATAAGACGAGAAAAACAGATCAGAACAAAATATAAAACGCAAAAATAGATTTCCTTTCATATGAGAATTTTCTTTCATATGGATTGTTTAATAAATAGCAGTGGTCCTACTGGTTATTAGTCTGGAAGAAAAAAAAAAAACTGGACTGCTATCTTAAACCTCGTATTAGAATAAATTTCAGATTGTTTACATATTTAAATGCAAAAACAATAAATAAATAAAATCCTACAAGTAAAGCTACATAATTACATAAATAATCTTAGGAAAGGGAAGACCTTCTTGACCAAGATTGAAAACCCAGGAGCTAAAAAAGAAGAGATAAACACACGTGCCTAGATATGTTCATTCAACAGGTACTTATTGAGCCCAACTCTGTTCCTGGCACTGTTCTAGGCATTAGAGATGCAGCAAAGTCTCTTTTTCATGGAGCTGTCATCTTGAGAGAGGAAGGCAATAAACAAACTTAAATATGCAATGTGTCAAGTGATGAGAAGCACCATGAAGAACAAAACAGGGTGAGGACATGGAGTGACTGGGTTATTCTTGTATATTTGATAGTGTGGAAACCGCGGTGGCATGCCTCCTTCTCCCTGCGGTAAGAAGTATTTTGTTGTGCTCCATCAAGTCAATTCTGACTCATAGCGACCCTATATGACAGAATAGAGCTGCCCCATAGGTTTTCCAGGTTGTAATCTCCGTGGGAGCAGATCTCCAGACCTTTTCTCCCTTGGAGCCATGGGTGGTTTCGAACCACCAGCCTTTCGGTTAGTAGCCCAGTACTTAACCATTGTGCCACCAGAGCTCTTTGGTAGTGGACAATCTCAAGCTGCCATATCCCCAATCTCCTGCAGCAGTCATGTCAAGGTCATTTCCTTCCCAAGCTACTCCCAACCAATGACTGGACGTGGTCAGGGTATGAATGTTGTGATCTTCCTGCCCCATGTGGGACTCTTCCAACAGGTAATAGTTGCTCTAGGGCTTCCCATAGGCCTGGCAGAGATTTTCTCTGAGCCCCATTGGAGTCTGAAGCCCTTCCTACCCAATCCTCCATTATTTCCTCTCTTCTACTGCATGTGTCATATTTACATTGCAACCCGAGGGCCTACTGTTGCTCCTCCTCCCATATTTCTTTTGTAGGCATCCCTTCCAATAAATCTCTTACGCTTCAACTTCTGTCTAATTTTTTTTATATAATTTTTATTGTGCTTTAAGTAAAAGTTCACAAATTAAGTCAGTCTCTCACACAAAAACTTATATACACCTTGCTACATACTCCAAATTACTCTCCGCCTAATTAGACAGCCCGCTCTCTCCCTCCACTCTCTCTTTTTGTGTCCATTTCGTCAGCTTCTAACCCCCTCTACACTCTCATCTCCCCTCCAGGCAGGAGATGCCAACATAGTCTCAAGTGTCCACCTGATCCAAGAAGCTCACTCCTCACCAACATCCCTCTCCAACCCGTTGTCCAGTCCAATCCATGTCTGAAGAGTTGGCTTCAGGAATGGTTCCTGTCCTGGGCCAAAAGAAGGTCTAGGGGCCATGATCACTGGGGTCCTTATAGTCTCAGTCAGACCATTAAGTCTGGTCTTTTTACGAGAAGTTGGGGTCTGCATCCCACTGCTCTCCTGCTACCTCAGGGGTTCCCTGTTGCGTTCCCTTTCAGGGCAGTCATAGATTGTAGCTGGGCACCATCTAGTTCTTCTGGTCTCAGGATGGTGTAGTCTCTGGCTCATATGGCCCTTTCTGTCTCTTGGGCTCACAATTACCTTGTGTCCTTGGTGTTCTTCATTCTCCTTTGATTCAGGTGGGTTGAGACCAATTGATGCTTGCTAGCGTTTAAGACCCCAGATGCCATTCTTCGAAGTGGGATGCAGAATGTTTTCTTAATAGATTCTATTGTGCCAATTGACTTAGATGTCCCATGAAACCATGGTCCCCAAACCCCTGCCCCTGCTACACTGGTCTAAGAAACATTCAGTTTATTCAGGAAATTGCTTTTGGCTTAGTCCAGTTGTGCTGACCTCCCCTGTATTGTGTGTTGTCTTTCCCTTCACCTAAAGTAGTTCTAATCTACTATCTAATTAGTGAATACCCCTCTCCCACCCTCCCTCCCTCTTCCCTCTCATAACCATAAAAGAATGTTTTCCTCTCAGTTCAAACTATTTCTCAAGTTCTTATAATAGTGGTCTTATATAATGTTTGTCCTTTTGCAACTGACTAATTTCACTCAGCATAATGCCTCCCACGTTCCTCCATGTTATGAAATGTTTCACAGATTCCTCACTGTTCTTTACCGATGCGTAGTATTTCATTGTGTGAATATACCATAATTTATTTATCCATTCATCCGTTGATGGGCACCTTGGTTGCTTCCATCTTTTTGCTATTGTAAACAGTGCTGCAATGAACATGGGTGTGCATATATCTGTTCGTGTAAAGACTCTTCTTTCTCTAGGATATATTCCGAGGAGTAGGATTGCTGTATTATGGTAGTTCTATTTCTAGCTTTTTAAAGAAGCGTCAAATCGATGTCCAAAGTGATTGTACCATTTTACACTCCCACCAGCAGTGTATAAAAGTGTATAAGTGTTCTAATCTCTCCACAGCCTCTCCAACATTTATTATTTTGTGTTTTTTGGATTAATGCCAGCCTTGTTGGAGTGAGATGAAATCTCATTGTAGTTTTGATCTGCTTTTCTCTAATGGCTAATGATTGTGAACATTTCCTCATGTATCTGTTAGCTACCTTAATGTCTTCTTTAGCGGTGTCTAATCATATTTTTGTCCCATTTTTTAATTGGGTTATTTGTCTTTTTGTAGTTGAGTTTCTGCCATATCATGTAGATTTTAGAGATAAGGCATTGATTGGAATGTCATAGCTAAAAACTTTTTCCCGGTCTGTAGGTAGTCTTTTTACTCTTTTGGTGAAGTCTTTGGATAAGCATAAAAAAAAAAAAAAAAAAAAAAAAAACGGTGCCGTCCTAGGTGGTTGATTTTTAGGAGCTTCGTTATCTAGTTTTTCCTCTGCATTCTTAATAATGTTTTGTATACTGTTTATGCCATGTATTAGGGCTCCTAACTTTGTCCCTATTTTTTTTTCCATGATCTTTATCTTTTTAGATTTTATATTTAGGTCTTTGATCCATTTTGAGCTCGTTTTTGTGCATGGAGTGAGGTATGGGTCTTGTTTCATTTTTTTGCAAATGGATATCCAGTTATGCCAGCACCATTTGTTAAAAAGACTGTCTTTTCCCCGTTTAACTGTTTTTCGGCCTTTGTCAAATATCGACTGCTCGTATGTCGATGGATTTATGTCTGGATTCTCAATTCTCTTCCATTGGTCTGTGCATCTGTTGTTGTACCAGTACCAGGCTATTTTGACTACTGTGGCAGTATAATAGGTTCTAAAATCAGGTAAAGTGAGGCCTCCCACTTTGTTCTTCTTTGTCAGTAATGCCTAATTTATCCAGGGCCTCTTTCCCTCCCATATGAAGTTGGTGATTTGTTTCTCCATCTCATTAAAGAATGTCGTTGGGATTTGGACTGGAATTGCATTAAATGTATAGATCACTTTCGGAAGAATAGATATTTTTATAATGTTGTCTTCCTATCCATGAGCAAGGTATGTTTTTCCACTTACGTAAGTCTCTTTTGGTTTCTTGCAGAAGTGTACTGTAGTTTTCTTTGTATAAGTCTTTTACATCTCTGGTAAGATTTATTCCTAAGTATTTTATCTTCTTGGGGGCTACTGTAAATGGCATTGATTTGGTGATTTCCTCTTCGATGTTCTTTTTTTGTTGGTGTAGAGGAATCCAACTGATTTTTGTATGTTTATCTCGTTTCCTGATACTCTGCTGAACTCTTCTATTAGTTTCAGTAGTTTTCCTGAGGGTTCCTTAGGCTTTTCTGCATATAAGATCATGTCATATGCAAATAGAGGTACTTTTACTTCTTCCTTGTCAATCTGGATGCACTTTATTTCTTCATCTAGCCTAATTGCTCTGGCTAGGACCTCCAACACAATGTTGAATAAGAGCGGTGATAAAGGACATCCTTGTCTGGTTCCCGCTCTCAGTGGGAATGTTTTCAGGCTCTCTCCATTTAGGGTGATGTTGGCTGTTGGCTTTGTATAAATGCCCTTTATTATGTTGAGGAGTTTTCCTTCTATTCCTATTTTGCTGAGAGTTTTTTTGATGGATGGATGTTGAACTTTGTCAAATGCCTTTTCTGTATCAATTGAAAAAATCATGTGATTCTTGTCTTTTGTTTTATTTATGTGATGGATTACACTAATTGTTTTTCTAATGTTGAGCTACCCCTGCATACCTGGTATGAATCCCACTCGGTCATGGTGAATTACTTTTTTGACATGTTGTTGAATTCTATTGGCTAGAATTTTGTTGAGGATTTTTGCATCTACGTTCATGTGGGATATAGGTCTATAATTTTCTTTTCTTGTGGTGGCTTTACTTGATTTTGGTATCAGGGATCTGGTGGCTTCATAGAATGAGTTCGGGAGTATTCTGTCCTTCTCTATGCTCTGAAATACCTTTAGTAGTAGTGGTGTTAACTCTTCTCGGAAAGTTTGGTAGAACTCTGCAGTGAAGCCATCCGGACCCAGGCTTTTTTTTGTTGGGAGTCTTTTGTTTTCCTTTTCAATCTCTTCTTTTGTTATGGGTCTATTTAGTTGTTCTACCTCTGTTTGTGTTAGTTTAGGTAGGTAGCGTGTTTCTGGGAATTCATCCATTTCTTCTAGGTTTTCAAATTTGTTAGAGTACAATTTTTCCTAGAAATCTGATATGATTTTTTTAATTTCAGTTGGGTCTGTTGTAATATCGCCCATCTCATTTCTTATTTGGGTTATTTGCTTCCCCTCCCGCTTTTCTTTTGTCAGTTTGGCCAGTGGTTTATCAATTTTTTGATTTTTTTAAAAAAACAGCTTTTGGTCTTGTTAATTCTTTCAATTGCTTTTCTGTTTTCTATTTCATTTAGTTCAGCTCTAATTTTTATTATTTGTTTTCTTCTGGTGCCTGAGGGTTTCTTTCGTTGCTCTCTTTCTATTTGTTCAAGTTGTAGGGATAATTCTTTGATTTTGGCCCTTTCATCTTTTTGTGTGTGTGCTTTTATTGATATAAATTGGCCTCTGAGCACCGCTTTTGCTGTGTCCCAAAGGTTCTGATAGGAAGTGTTTTCATTCTCATTGAATTCTATGAATTTCTTTATTCCCCCCTTAATGTCTTCTATAATCCAGTCTTTTTTGAGCAGGATATTGTTCAGTTTCCAAGTGTTTGATTTCTTTTCCCTGCTTTTTCTGTTTTTGATTTCCACTTTTATGGGCTTATTGTCAGAGAAGATGCTTTGTAATATTTCAGTGTTCTGGATTCTGCTAAGGCTTGCTTTATGACCTAATGCGTGTTCTATTCTAGAGAATGTTCCATGTGCACTAGAAAAGAAAGTACACTTGGTTGCTGTTGGGTGGAGTGTTCTGTATATATCTCTGAGGTCAAGTTGGTTGATTGTGGCATTTAGATCTTCCGTGTCTTTATTGAGCTTCTTTCTGGATGTCCTGTCCTTCACCGAAAGTGGTGTGTTGAAGTCTCCCACTATTATTGTGGAGCTGTCTATCTCACTTTTCAATGCTGGTTGAGTTTTTCTTATGTATCTTGCAGCCCTGTTATTGGGTGTATAAATATTTAATATGGTTATATCTTCTTTGTGTAATGACCCTTTAATCATTATATAGTGTCCTTCCTTATCCTTTATGATGGATTTAACCTTAAAGTCTATTTTGTCAGAAATTAATTATGCCACTCCTGTTTTTTTTTAATTGTTGTTTGCTTGATATATTTTTTTCCATCCTTTGAGTTTTAGTTTGCTTTTGTCTCTAAGTCTAAGATGTGTCTCCTGTGGGCAGCCTATAGACGGATCATGTCTTTTAATCCATTCTGCCACTCTCTGTCTCTTTATTGATGCATTGAGTCCGTTTACATTCACGGTAACTATGGATAGGTATGAATTTAGTGCTATCATCTTGATGTCTTTTTTTGTGTGTTGTTGACAGTTTCTTTTTCCCACTTAATTTTGTGTGCTGAGTGGATTATCTTTATATATTGTCCTTTCCTCATATTTGTTGTTGTTGATTTTGTTTCTGGTGAGTATTTTTTTCTCGTATTTTATTTTAATGGGTAGGTTAGTTTGTCTCCTTTGTGGTTACCTTATTATTTACCCCTATTTTTCTAAATTTAAAACTAACTTTTATCTCTTTGTATTGCTATATCTTCCTCTCCATATGGAAGGTGTATGTACATTTCTTAGTCCCTCTGTATTATTTTAGTGTTGTCTTCTTTTATATAATAACATCACTGTTACTCTGTTTTCAGCTTTTTTTATTTTTATAATCTTGCTTTTTTTTTTTTTTTTTTTTTGGATTTCCCTGTCTGGGTTGACTTCTGGTTGTTCCGCCCAGTGTTCTAGTCTTGGGTTGATACCTGATATTATTGATTTTCTAACCAAAGAACTCCCTTTAGTATTTCTTGTAGTTTGGTTTGGTTTTTACAAATTCCCTAAACTTGTGTTTATCTGGAAATGTCTTAATTTCACCTTTATATTTAAGAGACAGTTTTGCTGGATATATGATTCTTGGCTGGCAATTTTTTTCCTTCAATTTTTTAAATATGTCATCCCATTGCCTTCTTGGCTGCATGGTTTCTGCCGAGTAATCCAAGCTTATTCTTATTGGCTCTCCTTTGTAGATGAGTTTTTGTTTATCCCTTGCTGCTCTTATAATTCTCTCTTTATCTTTGGTTTTGGCAAGTTTGATTATAAGATGTCTCGGTGACTTTCTTTTAAGATCTACCTTATGTGGAGTTCAATGAGCATCTCGGATAGATATCTTCTCATCTTTCATGATATCAGGGAAGTTTTCTGCCAACAAATCTTCAACAATTCTGTCTGTATTTTCTGTTATCCCTCCTTATTCTGGTACTCCAATCACTTGTAGGTTATTTCTCTTGATAGAGTCCCACATGATTCTTAAGGTTTCTTCATTTTTTTTAATTCTTTTATCTTATTTTTCTTCAAATATATTAGTGCCAAGTGATCTATCTTTGACTTCAGAAATTCTAGCTTCTACTTGCTCAATTCTGCTCCTCTGACTTTCTTTTGAGTTGTCTACTTCTGTAATTTTATTATTAATCTTCTGAATTTCTGATTGCTGTCTGTCTATGGATTTTCCCAGCTTATTAAACTTTTCATTATGTTCCTGAATAATCTTTCTAATTTCTTCAATTGATTTATCTGTGTGTTCCTTGGCTTGCTCTGTGTATTACCTCATTTCCTTCCTGATGTTTTGAAGGGTTCTGTATATTAAACTTTTGTAATTTGACTCTGGTAATTTCAGGAATGCACTTTCATCTAGAAGATCCCTGGATTCTTTGTTTTGACACCCTGTTGAGGCATCATGGCCTGTTTCTTTATGTGACTTGATATTGACCGTTGTCTCCAGGTCATCTATAATTTATTGTATTAGTTTATGCTTGCTTACTGTGTTGTAGCTTCTTGCTGCATTTTGTTTTGGTATACCCCTATGGGTTGCTTGAGTGAGCTAGCTTGATTATTTCACCTTTGGAGCTCTGATGTCCTGTACTCAGATGGCTAGAGCTGTTATCAGGTATATCAGTCTAGGAGTCCATTCAGTTTTCTTGTATGAATTCAGGTCAAGTTTCCAGGTAGCTGATCCTCAAGTGTGTGGTATAGGCTCTGTCCTACAGTCTTAGAGGGGCAGGGGTGATTGGCATATATACCGGTATCTGACTGCAGCAGGGGGTCATGCTCTGAACAAGGCAGGGGGCTTAAAACCAACCCCTGAGTGTCTCTGAGGAAAGCACATCCCTGTTCCCTACAGTGTGCCAGTGGGTGGGTTCTGCAGATGGACCACGGGCACCCAAAGTTTTTGGTTGTAAGGACTGGGAGGTACCAGTTATCTTTGGACCCCTGTCACAGGTGGCTGGGTGACCTGAGTGGAGCTACCAGTCCTTAGGTCCCTGAGGTGGGTAGGTGAGGACCTTGTTTAATAGACAAAGCAATGTCAAACATCAAACACCCACTTCTTCACTGCACAGCTGAAATGGTTGGAGTCTGCCAACAAGGGCCTATTCTCCCAAAATAGCCCCACATAGGTCCATGCGGAAGGGAAAGATGCTCAAAGTCCTCCGGGACAGGAGCCACTTCTGTCTTGAGTGACCCCAGTTAGTGGAGCCAGGAAATTATCTTTTCCCCAAATTGCAAATTTTTTCCTTCCCCAACACTGTGAAGATGGCTCTAGGTGCTCAACAGGGCCTATCTCAGGCCCAGGGAATTGAGCCACTGAAGCCGGCTTGGGGGTGGGGGGGCATGGTAAAATACGCACAAGTACTTAGCTTTTGCCAGGAGTGCCATTCTTCTCAGGTTCCGGAGGTGTGAATAGGCTGTGCAGCTGGCTGCTTCTCCCTGAGGAAACTTCTGCTGAACTCTAATACCAGCCCGCTGCCGCCGCTTGAGGAATGGTGCCTGAGGGCTCCCCGCGATTCAGGTCCAGCAACTCCTTTCCACTTCTGAATGGTCTCTTCCTCCCCCTGGCCACCAGTTCATTTTCTAAGCTTGCCTTTGAAGCTCAGGGCTCCCAGTTTGTCACAAATATACTCGCTTCACTTGTTTTTTTCAGGTATTTTTTGTAAATAGGGCTCGCTGGAAGTGTCTATTCTGCGATCTTGGTTCCACCTCCTGTCTGCTTTTTTGAGGTGCAAACTGACACATAGAAGACATCTCTGATAAGGAAACATACACTTAATCAGAGACCTGAAAGAAGTGAAGGAGACAGCTCAGAGGATACCAGGAGGAGGAAATATCCAGAGAAAGGGAACACCAAGCACAAAGGCTCTGAGGCACTTTTGGTATGTGGGGTAGTTTAAATTATTGTTACCTATTATTTTTTTTTTTATTCTACACTCTGCTATGTAGCCTTGCAGTACCTATCAGCATAATAGAGTATACATCCTCACCCCATTGACTTTGGCATTGGCCAAGTGACTTGCTTGTCACATGAATAAGCAGAGGATTTAAAGGTACTTTAGTGGTTTTACTGGGCTCTCTTGAGCTTCTACAATCTACCATGAAAAGAAAATCTGGATACCCACTGGTCCTAGAATTTGAATACACATGGAGCAGATTTAAACTCAACTTGAAGCTATATGTATTGTCTGATTCAAAATGGCCAATACCGGTCCATTTCAGTACCAGTCCTAGAGGGTCAGAATCAACTTAATGGCAACAGATAGTAGTAGTAGTAGCCCATTTCAGCTCACTAATGCCTAGGATATTGATCTTTATGTGGTCCATTTCATTTTTGATGACTTCCAATTTTCCTAGGTTCATACTTCATACATTTCATATTCCAATTATTAATGGATGTCTGCAGATGTTTCTTCTCATTTTGAGAAAGGCTACCTCAGCCAATGAAGGTCCGGAAAGCTTTACTCCATTCATATCACTAAGGTCGACTACACTTTGAGGAAGCAGCTCTTCTAACATGAGGGGCCCAATCTTCCAGCACCATACCAGACAATGTTATGCTGCTATTCATAAGATTTTGAGCACTGGCTAATTTTTTCAGAAGTAGGCTGCCAGGTCTTTCTTCCTAGTCTGTCTTATTCTGGAAGGTCTGGAAGAGTCTATTCAACAAATGGTGCTGGCACAACTGGATATTCATACACAAAAGATATTCACACACAAAGGAATGAAGTTGGACTCCTCCCTCACATTATATACAAAAATTAACTTAAAAAGAATCATAGACTGAAAGGTAAGAGCTAAAACTATAAAAATCTTAGGATAAAGTATAGGAGCAAATCTTCATGACCTTGGGTTAGGCAAAGTCTTTTTAGATATAACACCAAGATCACAATCAACAAAATAAAAAAATAAATAAATTAGACTTTTGTGTTTCAAAGGCTACCATCAAGAAAGTGAAAAGACAACCCACAAAATGGGAGAAAATATTTGCAAATGACATATCTAACACAGGACTACTATCCAGAATATAAACAGAATACTTACAACTCTATATTAAAAAGACAAATAATTAAACTAAAAATAGGGAAAAAGTTGAATGGACATTTTCCAAAGAAGATATACAAATGAGCAGTAGGAACATGAAAAGACACTCAACATCATCTGTCATTAGGGAAATGCAAATGAAAAGCACAATGAGATACCAAGTCACATTTACTAGAATGGCTATAATAAAAAACACAGACAGGGAGGTGGGGTCAACACGGTTCCCTAGACAGACACGAAGACCTGAAAAACTAAGTAAAAAGGTTGCAAACGTCAATCATAGAACCCTAAGAATCAAATGGAGGGATAAAAAAAACTATATCAAACATCAAACAGAAGAAGAAACTGACAGAGAACAAGGAGAGATATGGAGTGGAGGTCCCGTGCCAACTAATATGGCACAGTATCACCATCTTGAAGCACAGCCAGCAATGACACCAGACAGGGAGTATGGGAAGGCAACTTTATGGAGCTTCCAACAGGATAGAGAGCACCCAGTATCCAGAGAAACACTTTATCCTACCCCACAACCTCCTGCCCCATACACCATCTACCCTCCCCTTTCAGCCAGCCCCCACTGCACTGATGCAGCTAGAGTGTCCTCAGACTCAGGCTCACCAATATAATGGGTCTGCATTGCCCCCCCTTCCCACCACTCAACAAGCTGCTGAATGGTGGGAAGCAAGCCCATACCACTCCACGTCCAACACCCCCACCCATCTGTCAAAGGACTATGAACTCCCCCATATTTCTGGACTAACATCACCAGGAAAACAGTGCCTGCCCAGACCTCCCTCAGCCACATCACCAAACCAGTGTAACATGAAGTGAACTCACCCTGCTGCCCTGCCCACCCAGAAAAGATGAGCAAGCAGCAAAACACTCCCAGTCTGCCTCCCCTGACATATCAAAACAAAAAGTCAGGACAAAACAAATGAACATACAATCAATAAATAAAGAAAATAATAACTTAATGTCTCAGAGACAGTAGACAACAAAAACATATAAAAAGCAGGATAAGACGGCTCCAGCAAGTGATCAAAATAAAGAATCAGATAACCTTCTGGTAGGGAAAAAGACAGTGGAACTACCTGATATGGAAATCAAAAGTCTAATGTTTAGGACTCTCCAAGAGATTAGGAAAGGGATCAAGAAAAACAGACAAAACCAAGGAAAAAATAGACAAAATCATGGAAAACACAGACAAAGCAATAGAAGATTTCAGGAAAATAATACAAGAAAAAAATGTCAAAATAAACAATTAGAAATCATATTTAAAAAAATAACTAGTAATCCAAAAGATAAACAATAAAATTTCAGAAACGGACAACTCAGTAGAAGGTTTTAGGAGCAAATTTGAAACAATGGAAGACAGAATCAGTGATACTGAAGACAAATCCATGGACACCACTTTGAGTAAAAACCAGAGAAAAGAATGAAGAAAACTGAAGAATTACATGGACACAAGAGCAAAATTTTGCACATGATCGCAGTTCCAGAACTAGGGGTGGGGGGTTAGGGGGTGGGGAGGGGAGAAAATGGAAACACAAAGATAGCTGAAGATTTGCTAGCAGAAAACTTCCCAAATAACATGAAAGACAAAAAGCTGACCATCAAAGAAGTTCACCAAACCCATATAGGATAGACCTCAAACGAAAGTTACCAAGACATAATAACACTTGCAAAAATCAAAGATAGAGAAAGAATCCTGAAAACAGCTAGAGAAAAACAAAAAGTCACTCACAAAGAGGAAACAATAAGACTAAGCACTGATTAAAAAAAAAAAAAAAAGCACTGATTACTCAGCAGAAACTATACAGATAAGAAGCCAATGGAATGACATATATAAAACCTTGAAAGAAAAAAACTGCGAACCAATAATAATATATCCTACAAAACTTTTTCTCAAATATGAAGGCGTAATTAGAAAATTTCCAGATAAACAGAAGTTAAGGAAATTAATAAAAAATGAAACCAAACTTAGAAGAAATATTAAAGGGAGTCCTTCAGTTAGAGAACCAACAACATCATATAACAATCAGAGTCTAGGACACAGTATAGCATCAGCCAGATGTTAACATAGGTAAAGAACTCTCAATAATAAAACAAAGCGGAAAGACTTAAAACAGGAAACAGATGTCAATCTGTAAATGACAACAATGTTATTAGGACAGACCAGTTCCTAGAGAAGGCCATCATGCTTGATAACGTAGAGGTTCAGTGAAAAAGGCCCTTGACAAAAGGAATTGATACAGTGGCTGCAACAATGGGCCCAAACACAGCAATGATGGTGAAGATGGTGCAGGACCAGGCACTGTTTTGTTCTGCTGTAGGTAGGATCGCTATAAGTTGGAACTGACTAGACGGCACCTAACAACGACAAAACAACATGGTGTACATATAGAACTTTCAAATGGAGAGGAAGTCAAGGTGATATCAATAATAAAAGACTTGTTTAATTTTAGGAAGATAAGGGTAAATTTCAAGGTAACCACAAAGAAATTTAACAAAGCTACTCATCAAAATTAAAAAGAAGAAAAACATAAAATTTATAATAACAGAAGAAAAGAAAATCCACAGCCAAAAGGAACTCAGCACAGGAAAGTAAGAAAAACAAAGAAATCATTAGAAACCCCCCCCCAAAAAAAGCACAACAATATGACAGACATAAACTCATGCCTATCAATAATCACAATGAATATAAATGGCTTAAACACACCCATAAGAGACAGAGAGTGGAAGAATGGATTAAAAAAAACCACCTATCAATATGCTATCTATAAGAGACATACCTTACACACAAAGACATAAATACATTAAAAAAACAAAAGATGGAAAAAAATATATCAAGCAATCAGTAACCAAAAAGAGTAGGAATGGCGATTCTAGTCTCAGATAAAATAGACTTTAAGGCAAAATCCACCACAAAAGACAAGGAAGGACTTTACATCATGATTAAAGGGACAATCCACCAAGAATGCATAACCTCAATATCTATGCACCCAATGACAGGACTCCGAAATACATAAAACAAACTCTAACAGCACTGAAAAGAGGAATAAACATTTCCACAGTAGTATTAGTGGACTTCAACACACCACAAATAACCCAAATAAGAAATGAGGTAGGGGATATTACAATAGGCCAAACTGAAACATCTAGACAAACACCTAGAAACTCAACAAAAATACAGAATATCTAAATACCAAAATCAACCAACTAGACCTCATACATATATATAGAACACTCCACCCAATGGCAGCAAAGTATACATTCTTTTCCAAAGCACATGCAACATTCTCCACAAAACCATATTTTAGGGTAAAAAGCATCCATCAATAAAATCCAAGACATGGAAATAATAGAAACCATTTTCTCTGATCACAATACTGTAAAAGTAGAAATTAATAACAGGAAGAGAGAGGAAAAAACTTAGATACATGGAAACTGAATAACACCTTGCTTAAAAACAACTGGGTAATAGAAGAAATCAAAGAGGGAATAAAAAAATTCCTAGAATCAAATGAGAATGAAAACACATCATACCAAAACTTTTGGGACACAGCAAAGGCCATGCTGAGAGATCAATTTATAACAATGAACACACACATCAAAAAAGAACAGATCAAAATTGAAATGTTAGCCCTACAACTCAAATAAATAGAAAGAGAACAGCAGAAGAGGCTCACAGGCATCAAAAGAAAGGAAATAATAAAGATTAGAGAGGGTGGAGCCAAGATGGCTGACTAGGTAGACGCTACCGCGGATCCTTCTTGCAACAAAAACTCAGAAAAACAAGTGAATCGATCACATACATGACAATCTATGAACCCTGACCATCAAACACAGAAATAAGGAGTTGAACTGAGTGACAGGGAAGCAAAAAGCCACATGCTGAAGCAGCGACCACTTCTGGAACCGGCGTCCTGCGCCACAGCCTTGAGCCCTGGCTGTTCCCTGGTGCCAGAGTGGTGGGGCTGATCACAGCTTACTGACACGGGGTAAGCACAAATGCAGCCATAACCCCTGCCCCCTGGAGTAACCTCGGCAAAGACTCAGCCAGCGCAAGCAGGCTGCAAGCTGATGTTGCTCACAGGAGAACGAGAAACCACAGGGATGCAGCGACTGTCTTCAGAGCCTAGAGCCAGTGTCCCAGTCAGAAAATGTTGGTGCTGGGCTTTGGACTAAGTGCAGAGGAACTGATCACAGCTTCCTGAGACGGCGCAAGCATGGGACGCAGCCCTAACCCCCTGGAGTAACCTTGGCAAAAATCCAGCCAGTGCACACAGGCTGCACACCAAAGCGGATGACAGGAGAAGGAGAAACCACAGGGAAGCAGTGACTGGTTTTGGAGCCTAGGGCACATCGTCCCAAACAGAAAACCTTGGAACTGGGCTTTGGACGAGGAGCGGAGGAGCTGATCACAGCTTCCTGACATGGCGCAAGCTCGGGACACAAGCCTGAACCTTGGGGGCAATCTTGACCCAGCCAGCAGCACACAGGCTACACCCCCTCTGGAATCTCAGATAAAACAGTCTTCACCAAACAAGGTAAGTAACTCTGTCTATATTGCCAGCTACTCTCTCCTATCTACCTCATCCCTCCCCTCCCTGCCCCAAGCAGCTTCATCAACATTTGAATTTCCTAGGCCAGGGAGTGAAGTGCTCTGCAGGGGACAGGGGTTCTAACCCATTCTCCTGGCCTGAGAGAAGCAACAATTAACAATCCTGGGGAGAAAAATCCTTCCCTGACTTCCCTAAACTGGAATAATAATACAAAACAAGCCCCAGCCAAGCATATGAGATCCACAGTCTTGGGCTTTCATTCCTACAGGGAACCAGGTGGCTATTATAATGCAAATGCATTTCTGATAGAGATCTGACAGTAATTGTTTTAGCGGAGCAGTGGAAAAACAAGTTTTGGAGGTCTGATACACTCCACCTATTAAACAGAGCCCTCACTGATCCGTAGCAGGGAACTGAGGGCTGAAGCTCCACTCACACCACCTAGCCACCTGCTAAAGGGGTCTGAGGACAGTGACGCCTACCAATCTTTAGAGGTACAAGCATTGGGTGCCTAAGGTATAGCTGCAGAGCCCACTCACCAAAGTGCTCTAGGAATAGAGACACTCCTACCTTGCTGGCACTTGGGGGAAGGCTGTCAGCATCCTGCCCTCCTCAGAGTGTGACCCCCTGCTGGTAGTAGAATCTGGTGCATACAACCATCACCACTACTCCTCTAAGTTAATAGGTGAAAGTCTACACCACACACTGGGTGGCCCACAATCAGGACACCGAAGCTGATTCTATTCAAGAATAGTGAATGAACTCGTAGACTCATATACCTGGTAACAGCTCAAACCAGCTGGTAATAGGACACAAGTGATTCAAAGGCTACAACAATCAAGATACAGCAATCTAGTAGCCCATCTGCTTGTATCGAAACAAAACAAAACAAGAAGATAAGACTCAGTGAGCAAACATAAAATAAATCATTACAATATCTTATAGATGGCTTGGAGACAGAGGTCAATAATAAATCACATAAAGAAGCACACCGTGATTGCTTCTACAAATCCCCAAATCAAAGAATCAAAATCTTTCCCAAAAGAAGATACATTCCTGGAATTGCCAGATGTAGAATATAAAAAACTAATACACAGAATCCTTCAAGACATCAGGGATGACCTCAAAAATGAAATAAGGCAATCTACAGAAAAAGCCAAGGAACACACTGATAAAGCAGTTGAAGAAATAAAAAAGATTATTCAAGAACATAGTGAAAAAATTAATAAGCTGCAAGAATCCATAGACAGACAGCATTCAGAAATCCAAAAGATTAACAATAAAATTACAGAATTAGACAACTCAATAGAAAGTCAAAGGAGCAGAATCGAGGAATTGGAACACAGAGTAGGAGAGATGGATGATAAGGCAATTGACACCAATATAGTTGAAGAAAAATCAGATGAAAGAATTAAAAAAAAAATGAAGAAACCCTAAGAATCATGTGGGACTCTATCAAGAATAACTTGTGTGTGATTGGAGTTCCAGAACAGGGAGGGATAAGAGAAAACACAGAGAGAATAGTTGAAGATCTGTTGGCAGAAAACTTCCCTGGCATTGTGAAAAATGAAAGGATATCTATCCAAGATGCTCATCGAACTCCATACAAGATAGATCCCAAAAGAAAATCACCAAGGCATATTATCATCAAACTTGTCAAAACCAAAGATAAAGAGAAAATTTTAAAAGCAGCCAGGGATAAACGAAAAGTCACCTACACAGGAGAATCAGTAAATATAAGTTCAGACTACTCAGCAGAAACCATGCAGGAAAGAAGGCAATGGGATGACATATATAGAGCACTGAAGGAGAAAAAACTGCCAGCCAAGAATCATATATGCAGCAAAACTCTCTCTCAAATATGAAGGTGAAATTAAGACATTTACAGATAAACACAAGCTTAGAGAATTTGCAAAAAACAAACCAAACTTACAAGAATTACTGAAGGAAATTCTTTGGTCAGAAAATCAATAATATCAGGTACCAACACAACACAAGGTCACAGAACAGAACATCCTGATATCAACTCAAATAGGGAAATCACAAAAACAAAATGAGATTAATTTAAAAAGAAAAAAATGCTCCAAACAAGGAATCTTTGAAGTCATTATGTAAAAGATTACAATAATCAAAAAAGAGGGACTAAATACAGGAGGCATAGATCTTCCATATGCAGAGGAAAACAAGGTGATTTACGACGATACAGGTTAGGTTTTACTTAGAAAAAAAGGGGTAAATATTAAGGTAACTACAAAGAGGTCTAACAATTCCGTACTTCAAAATAAAAACCAAGATAAACATAACAACTCAGCAAAAATAAATTCAAATGCTACGAAAATGAGGAACACACAATTTACAAAGAAAAACTTCTCAGCACAAAAAAGTAAGTGGAAAAATGAAATTGTCAACAACACACAAAAAAAAGGCATCAAAATGACAGCACTAGACTCATACTTATCAATAATTACGCTGAATGTAAATGGACTAAATGCGCCAATAAAGAGTCTCAGACTGGATAAAAAAAACCACGATCCATCTATATTTTGCCAACAAGAGACACACCTTAGACTTAGAGACACAAACAAACTCAAAGGATGGAAAAAAATATATCAAGCAAATGACAATCAAAAAAGAGCAGGAGTGGCAACATTAATTTCTGACAAAATAGATTTTAAAGTTAAATCGACCACAAAGAATAAAGAAGGACACTACGTAATGATTACAGGGACAATTTACCAGGAAGATATAACCATATTAAATATTTATGCACCCAACGACAGGGCTGCAAGATACATAAAACAAACCTTAACAGAATCAAAAAATGAGATAGACACCGCCACAATTATAGTAGGAGACTTCAACACACCACTTTTGGTGAAGGATAGGACTTCCAGTAAGAAGCTCAATAGAGACACGGAAGATCTAATTGCTACAGTCAACTAACTTGACCTCATAGACTTATACAGAACACTCCACCCAACAGCTGCAAAGTATACTTTTTTTTCTAGTGCACATGGAACATTCTCTAGAATAGATCACATATTAGGTCATAAAACAAAACTGCAGAATCCAAAACATCAAAATATTACAAAGCATCTTCTCAGACCATAAGTGCATAAAAGTAGAAACCAATAGCAGAAAAATCAGGGAAAAGAAATCAAATACTTGGAAACTGAACAATACCCTGCCCAAAAAAGACTGGGTTATAGAAGATATTAAAGGGCAAATAAATTCATAGAATGCAATGAGACTGAAAACACTTCCTATCAAAACCGCTGGGACACAGTGAAAGCAGTGCTCAGAGATCAATTTATATCGATAAATGCACACATACATAAAGAAGAAAGATCCAAAATCAGAGAACTGTCCCCGCAACTTGAACAAATAGAAAGTAAGGAACAAAACAATCTGTCAGGCACCACTAGAAAACAAATAATAAAAATTAGAGCAGAATAAATGAATTAGAGAACAGAAAAACAATGAAAGAATTAACAAAGCCAAAAGCTGGTTCTTTGAAAAATTAACAAAATTGATAAACCATTGGCCAGACTGACTAAAGAAATACAGGAAAGGAAACAAATAACCCGAATAGGAGTGACATGGGTGATATCACAACAGACCCAACTGAAATTAAAGCAACCATATCAGATTAGTACAAAAAATTGTATTCTAACAAATTTGAAAAGTTAGAAGAAATGGATGAATACCTAGAAACTCACTACCTACCTAAACTAATACAAACAGAGGTAGAACAACTAAATAGGCCCATAACAAAATAAGAGATTGAAAAGGTAATCAAAAAACTCCCCCCCAAAAAAAGGCCCTGGCCTGGACAGCTTCACTGCAGAGTTCTACCAAACTTTCAGAGAAGAGTTAATACCACTACTACTAAAGGTATTTCAAAGCATAGAAAAAGATGGAATACTACCTAACTCATTCTACAAAGCTAGCGTATATATCCCTGATATCAAAACCAGGTAAAGACACCACAAAAAAAGAAAATCACAGACCTATATCCCTCACGAACATAGATGCGAAAATCCTCAACAAAATTCTAGCCAATAGAATTCAACAACATCAAAAAAATAATTCACCATGACCAAGTGGGATTTATACCAGGTATGCAAGATTTCAGAAACCACTCGACGGCACTGGGTTTACTGGGTGATGCAAGATTGGTTCACTATTAGAAAAACAATTAATGTAATCCACCATATAAATAAAACAAAAGACAAAACCACATGATCTCATCGATTGATGCAGAAAAGGCATTTGACAAAGTCCAACACCCATTCATCATAAAAACTCTCAGCAAAATAAGAATAGAAGGAAAATTCCTCAACATAATAAAGGGCATCTATACAAAGCCAACAGCCACTGTCATCCTAAATGGAGAGAACCTGAAAGCATTTCCCTTGAGAACAGGAACCAGACAAGGCTGCCCTTTATCACTGTTCTTATTCAACATTGTCCTGGAGGTCCTAGCCAGAGCAATTACACTAGACAAAGAAATAAAGGGCACCCAGATTGGCAAGGGAGAAATAAAACTATCTCTATTTGCAGACGACATGATCTTATACACAGAAAACCCTAAGGAATCCTCAAGAATACTACTGAAACTAATACAAGAGTTCAGCAGAGTTTCAGGTTACAAGATAAACATACAAAAATCAGTTGGATTCCTTTATGTCAATAAAAGAACATCGAAGAGGAAATCACCAAATCAATACCTTTCACAGTACCCCCAAAGAAGATAAAATACCTAGGAATAGATCTTACCAAAGATGTAAAAGACCTATACAAAGAAAACTACAAGGTACTACTGCAAGAAAGTAAAAGGGACCTACATGCGCTGAAAAACATACCTTGCTCATGGATAGGAACACTTAACATTGCAAAATTGTCTATTCTACCAAAAGCCATCTATATATACAAAGTACTTTCGATCCAAATTCCAACGACATTTTTTAATGTGATGGAGAAACAAATCACCACCTTCATTTGGAAAGGAAAGAAGCCCCAGATAAGAAAAGCATTACTGAAAAAGAACAAAGTGGGAGGCCTCACTCTACTTGATTTTAGAACCTATTACATAGCCACAGTACTCAAAACACCCTGGTACTTGTACAACAACAGACACATAGACCAATGGAACGGAATTGAGAACCCAGATATAAATCCATCCATATATGAGCAGCTGATATTTGACAAAGGCCCAGTGTCAGTTAATTGGGAAAAAGATAATCTTTTTAACAAATGGTACTGGCATAACTGGATATCCATCTGCAAAAAAATGAAACAGGACCCACACCTCACACCATACACAAAAACTAACTCCAAATGGATCAAAGACCTAAACATAAAGTCTAAAATGATAAAGATCATGGAAGAAAAAATAGAGACAATGTTAGGAGCCCTAATACAAGGCATAAACAGAATACAAAACATTATTAAAAATGACAAAGAAAAACCAGATAACTGGGAGCTCCTAAAAATCAAACACCTATGCTCATCTAAAGACTTCACCAAAAAAGTAAAAAGACCACCTATAGATTGGGAAAAAATTTTCAGCTACGACATCTCCAACCAGCACCTGATCTCTAAAATCTATATGATTCTGCTAAAACTCAACCACAAAAAGACAAAGAACCCAGTTAAAAATTGGGCAAAGGATATGAACACGCACTTCACTAAAGAAGACATTAGGCGGCTAACAGATATATGAGGAAATGCTCTCGATGATTAGCCATTAGAGAAATGCAAATTAAAACCACAATGAGATTCCATCTCGCTCCAGCAAGGCTGGCATTAATCCAAAAAACACAAAATAATAAATGTTGGAGAGGATGTGGACAGATTGGAACACTTTTACACTGCTGGTGGGAATGTAAAATGGTACAACCACTTTGGAAATCGATTTGGCGCTTCCTTAAAAATCTAGAAATAGAACTACCATATAATCCAGTGACCGCACTCCTTGGAATATATCCTAGAGAAATAAAAGCCTTTACACGAACAGATATATGCACACCCGTGTTTACCGCAGCACTGTTTACAATAGCAAAAAGATGGAAGCAACCAAGGTGCCCATCAACGGATGAAAGGATAGATAAATTATGGTATATTCACACAATGGAATGCTACGCATTGATAAAGAACAGTGACCGATCTGTGAAACATTTCATAACATGGAGGAACCTGGAAGGCATTATGTCGAGTGAAATTAGTCAGTTGCAAAAGGACAAATATTGTATAAGACCACTATTAGAAGATCTTGAGAAATAGTTTAAACTGAGAACACATTCTTTTGTGGTTACGAGAGGGGGGAGGGAGGGAGGATGGGAGAAGTTTTTTTTTTACTAATTATATAGTAGATAAGAACTACTTTAGGTGAAGGGAAGGACAACACTCAATACAGGGGAGGTCAGCACAACTGGACTAAACCAAAAGCAAAGAAGTTTCCTGAATAAACTGAATGCTTTGAAGGTCAGCAAAGCAGAGGCAGGGGCTTGGGGGACTATGGCTTTAGGGGACATCTAAGTCAATTGGCAAAATAAAATCTATTAAGAAAACATTCTGCATCCCACTTTAAAGTGTGGCATCTGGGGTCTGAAACGCTAGCAAGCGGCCATCTAAGATGCATCAATGAGTCTCAACCCACCTGGATCAAAGGAGAATGAAGAACACCAAGGTCACAAGGTAATTATAAGCCCAAGAGACAGAAAGGGCTACATGAACTAGAGACTACATCATCCTGAGACCAGAAGAACTAGATGGTGCCCGGCCACAAATGATGACTGCCCTGACAGGGAACATAACAGGGAACCCCTGAGGGAGCAGGAGAACAGTGGGATGTAGACCCCAAATTCTCATAAAAAGACCAGACTGAACGGTCTGACTGAACCTAGAAGGGCCCCGGCAGTCTTGGTCCCCAAACCTTCTGTTGGCCCAGGACCGGTACCATTCCCAAAGCCAACTCTTCAGACATGGATTGGACTGGACAATGTGTTGGAGAGAGATGCTGATGAGGAGTGAGCTACTTGCATCAGGTGGACACTTGAGACTACATTGTCATCTCCTGTTTGGAGGGGGTATGGGAGGGTAGAGAGGGTTAGAAACTAGCAAAATGGCCACAAAATGTGAGACTGGAAGGAGGGAGCAGCCTGACTTATTAGGGGGAGAGTAAATGGGAGTATGTAGTAAGGTGTATGTAAGTTTATATGTGAGAGACTGACTTGATTTGTAAACTTTCACTTAAAGCACAACAAATATTATTTTTTAAAAAAGATTAGAGCAGAAATATATGAAATTGAGAACAGAAAAACGATAAAATCAACAAGACCAAAATTTGATTCTTTGAAAAGATCAACAAAATTGACAAATTATTGGCAAAACTGAAAAAAGAAAAACAGGAGAGGAAGCAAATAACCCAAATAAGAAATGAGATAGGGGATATTAAAACAGACCAAATTGAAATAAAAAGAATCATAACAGAATACTACAAAAAATTGAACTTCAACAAATTTAAGAACCTAGAAGAAATGGACAAATTTCTAGAAACACTCTACCGACGTAAAATAACACAAACTGAGATAGAAAGTTTGAACAGACAAGAGACGAGATTTTAGAAAAAAAAAAAAAAAAACTTCCAACAACAACAAAAAATCCCACCCAAATGGCTTCACTGGACAGTTCTACCAAACATTCAGAGAAGAGTTCACACCGGCACTACTCAAATAATTTCAGAGCATAGAATGGGAAGGACTACTCCTGAATTCATTCTATGAAGCCAGCATTGCCTTGATACCAAAGCTAGGCAAAGACACTATAGAAAAAGAAAATTACAGACCAATATTTCTCATGAATATAGATGCAAAAATTCTCAACAAAGTTATAGCCAATAGAATTCAGCATCATATCAAAAAATAATATACCATGACCAGTGGAATTCACACCAGGTATGCAAGGAGGCTCAACATTAGAAAATCAATCAACGTAACCCACCACATAAATAGAACAGAAGAAAAGAATCACATGATCATCTCGATCAATGCAAAAAAGGCATGCATTAAAGTCCAACACCCATTCCTGACCAAAAAAAAAAAAAAACACTCTCAGAAATAGAAGGGAAATTCCTCGCCATAATAAAGGGAGCCCTGGTGGTGCAGTGGTTAAGAGCTTTGCTGCTAAACAAAAGGCTGGCAGTTCGAATCCACCAGCTGCTCTTTGGAAACCCTATGGAGCAGTTCTACTCTGTCACATGTCCTACAGGGTCACTATGAGTCAGAATGAACTCAACAGCAATTTTTTTTTAAATAAAAAGCCGACGGCCAACATCATTCTCAATGGAGAGAAGCTGAAAGCATTCCCTCTGAGAACTAGAACAAGAAAAGAATGCTTTTTATCACCACTCCTGTTTCACATTGTGCTGGAAGTCCTAGCTAGAGCAATAAGTCTTTCTTTCCAAACTGGAAAGAAAGAAGTAAAACTATCACTATTCACAGATGATATGGTCCTGTATATAACACCAAACCATACCCATTGCTGTTGAGTTGATTCTGGCTCATAGTGATCCTATAGGACAGAGTAGAACTGCCCCATAGAGTTTCCAAGGAATGCATGATGGATTCAAACTGCTGATCTTTTGGTTAGCAGCCATAGCACTTAACCACTACGCCACCAGGGTTTCCATCCCATATAGAGAGAGAACACCAAAGATCCCACAATAAAATTACTGGAACTAGTAGAAAGATTCAGCAGAGTAGCAGGATACAAGATCAACATTCAAAAATCAGTTGGGGGAGTCAGGGCCAAGATGGCAAAGTAGTCAGATGCTTCCTGTGGTCCTTCTTACAACAAAGACTCGAAAAAACAAGTGAATCAATTTTATATGACAATCTAGCTCTGAACATCAAAGACAAAGTTGAGGAGACAGACTGAGAGGCAAAGGGAGTGAGAGACAGTTCAGAAGCAGGAAAGATTTGCCAGAACTGACCTGGTCAGTACCCTGTAGGCTGGATTGGCTGACGAGTGTGGGCTGAGGTAAGCAGTAGCACCCAGGATGCATTTTCCACATCGAGAGAAACTGAGCAGCAGAGAGTCAGCTCAAACCTCCAGAACCAGGGAGAAGCGATGATGAATTGACAAAAGATAAGTATAAGGGTCTAACCTACCACACTGATCAAAAAAACCCTTCCCCCCCCCCCCGCCCCTTGGGAAGTACCTCTCTCCCATTTACCTGACCACTCTCTGCTCTGCTCTGCTCTGCTCTGGGCCCCAGTCCAGCTTCAGTGATTGCTGTACCCCCTGGGTCCAAAGTAGGACCCATCACACATTTGGAGCCATTCTTCCGGCTTTGGAGAGGGAATGAATTAACAAACAGGAAAAAAAAAATCTGGCAACTTCACTAAGCTGGGAATTCAAGGAAGCCACAGCCCCTTTGCCTAGGCACAGGCATAAGGGGTCCGTAGACTTTGAATGCCTTTCACCCCTGCATAGAACTGTGCGGACCCATTTCAACAGCATAGGCCCTCATTAGCACAGTATAACAGAGTATATACCTAAAACCTATTTTCAACTGTAACAGCTAAGGGGAAGTGGCAGATTTGTGACATTTGACACTGCCCTGCCCATGAAGCAGGGTCCTCACCTACCCACATCAGGGGCCTGAGGACTGGTGGCTCCACCTACTCCACCTAGCCACCCACAACAGGATCTGAGAATAAGTGGTGCCTCCCAGTCCTTACAGCCAACAGCATTGGGTGCCCAAAGTCCAGCTGCAAAACCCACCCACCTACACACTCTAGGGAACAGGGACACGCCTTCCACCCAGGCATTCAGGAGCAGATGTCAGCCCTCTGCCTTGCTCAGCACATGACCCCCTACTGCAGCCAGATACCTACGCATACTCCAATCACTCCTGTCCATCTAGGACTGTAGGTGAGAGCCTGCATCACACACTCAGTGAGTGACTACCTGAACACCTGAGTTGAATCAACACATGAAAATAAATAGACTCCTGGGCTCACATACTTAGTAACAGCTCTAACCACCTGGTGACAGGACATGAGAGCTTCAAAGACACCAGTAATCAAAGCAGCTCACACGACCAGCCTATTTGGACATATCAAATCAAAACAAAACAAGAAACTAGGACACAGTAAGCAAACATAAAATAAATATAATAACTTATTGATGGCTCAGAGACAACAGTCAATATCAAATCACATAAGGAAGCAGACCATGATGGCTTCAGCAAGTGACCAAAACAAAGAACCAAGAAACCTCCTGGAGGAAGAACTTGGAATTACTGAAGATAGGATTTAAAAGATTAATATACAGAGCTCTTCAGGAGATCAGGCAAAATGCAGACCAAGCGAAGGAACACACAGACAAAGCAACAGAGGAACTTCAGAAGGTTATACAAGAGCATAATGACGAATTTAACAGGTTACAAGAATCCATAGACATCAAACAGAAATCCGAAAGATTAACAATAAAACTGCAGAATTAGACAACTCAATAGAAAGTCATAGGAGCATAATCGAGACAATGGAATCAGAATTAGTGAGATTGAAGATAAAGCACTTGACACCAACTTATTTGAGGAAAAATCAGATAAAAGAATTTTAAAAAATGAAGAAACTCTAAGAATTATGTGGGGCTCTATCAACAGGAATAACCAACAAGTGATTGGAGGAATAACAGAACAAGAGGATAACAGAAAATACAGAGAGAATTGTCGAAGATTTGTTGGCAGATAACTTCCCCGATATTGTAAAAGATGAGACGATATCTATTCAAGAAGCTCATCAAACCCCACATTGGGTAGATTCCAAAGGAAAGTCACTAAGAAATATCATAATCAAGCTTGCCAAACCAAAGATAAAGAGAGAACTTTAAGAGTGGCCAGGGATAAACAAAAAGTCATATACAAAGGAAAGTCAATAAGACTAAGTTCTGACTACTCAGCAGAAGCCATGCAGACAAGAAGGCAATGGGATAACATATATAAAGCCTTGAAAGAAAAAACTGCCAGCCATTTTTATGATTATATATCCAGCAAAAATGTCTCTCAAATACAAAGGTGAAATTAAGGCATTTCCAGACAAACAGAAGTTTAGAAAATTTGTAAAAGCCAAACCAAAATTACAGGAAAAACTAAAGGAAGTCCTTCCGTTACAAAATCAGTAATATCAGATAACAACTCAAGACTAGAACAGAGGACAGAAAAGCCAGATATCAACCCAGATAGGGAAGTCACAAAAATAAATCAAAGCTTACCAGAGATCTAAAAGACTTATACAAAGAAAACTACAGTACAATTCTGCAAGAAACCAAAAAAGACTTAAGTGGAAGAACATACCTTGCTCGTGGATAGGAAGACTTAACATTATAAAAATGTCTATTCTACCAAAAGCGATCTATACATTTAATACAATTCTGATCCAAATTCCAATGACATTCTTTAATGAGGTGGAGAAACAAATCACCAACTTCATATGGGAGGGAAAGAGGCCCTGGATAAATAACACTTTACTGAAAAAGAAGAATAAAGTGGGAGGCCTTTCTTCACCTGATTTTAGAACCTATTATACTACCGCAGTAGTCAAAACAGCCTGGTACTGGTACAACAACAGACACATAGGCCAATGGAACAGAATTGAGAATCCAGAAAAAAATCCATCCACATACGAGCAGTTGATATTTGACAAAGGCCCCGAAACACTTAAATGGGGAAAAGACAGTCTTTTTAACAAATGGTGCTGACATAACTTATATCCAGCTGCAAAAAAATGAAACAAGACCCATATCTCACTCCATACACAAAAACTAACTCAAAATGGATCAAAGACCTAAATATAAAACCTGAAAAAATAAAGATCATGAAAGAAAAAATAGAGACAATGCTAGGTGCCCTAATACATGGCATAAACAGTATACAAAACATTATTAAGAATGCAGAAGAAGACCTAGATAACTGGGAGCTCCTAAAAATCAAACACCTATGCTCATCCAAAGACTTCACCAAAAGAGTAAAAAGATTACCTACAGATTGGAAAAAAATTTTTAGCTATGACATTTCTGATCAGCGCCTGATCTCTAAAAACTACATGATACTGCAAAAACTCAACTGCAAAAAGACAAATAACCCAGTTAAAAAATGGGCAAAAGATATGAATAGACACTTCACTAAAGAAGACATTCAGGTAGCTAATAGACACGTGAGGAAATGTTCACAATCATTAGCCATTAGAGAAATGCAGATCAAAATTGCAATTAGATTTCATCTCACTCCAACAAGGCTGGCATTAATCCAAAAAACACAAAATAATAAATGTTGGAGAGGATGTGGAGAGATTGGAACACTTATACACTGCTGGTGGGAATGTAAAATGGTACAATCACTTTGGAAACCGATTTGGCACTTCCTTAAAAAGCTAGAAATAGAACTACCATACGATCCAGCAATTCCACTCCTTGGAATATATCCTAGAGAAAGGAGAGCCTTTACACGAGCAGATATATGCACACCCATGTTTATCGCAGCACTGTTTACAATAGCAAAAAGATGGAAGCAACCAAGGTGCCCATCAACGGATGAATGGATAAATAAATTATGGTATATTCACACAATGAAATACTACGCATCGATAAAGAACAGTGAGGAATCTGTGAAACATTTCATAACATGGAGGAACGTGGGAGGCATTATGCTGAGTGAAATTAGTCAGTTGCAAAAGGACAAATATTGTATAAGACCTCTATTATAAGATATTGAGAAATAGTTTAAACTGAGAAGAACACATTCTTTTGTGGTTACAAGAGGGGGGAGGGAGGCAGGGTAGGAAAGGGGCATACACTAATTAGATAGTAGATAAGAACTACTTTAGGTGAAAGGAAAGACAGCACACAATACAGGGGAGGTCAGCACAATTGGACTTAACCAAAAGCAAAGAAGTTTCCTGAATAAACTGAATGCTTCGAAGGCCAGCATAGCAGGGGCAGGGGTCTGGGGACCATGGTTTCAGGGGACATCTAAGTCAATTGGCATAATAAAATCTATTAAGAAAACATTCTGCATCCCACTCAGAAGAGTGGCATCTGGGGTCTTAAACGCTAGCAAGCAGCCATCTAAGATGCATCAATTGGTCTCAACCCACGTGGATCAAAGAAGAATGAAGAACACAAGGCAATTACGAGCCCAAGAGACAGAAAGGGCCACATGAACCAGAGACTACATCATCCTGAGACCAGGAGAACTAGATGGTGCCCGGCTACAACTGATGACTGCCCTGACAGGCAACACAACAGAGAACCCCTGAGGGACCAGGAGAGCAGTGGGATGCAGACCCCCAATTCTTATAAGACCAGGCTTAATGGTCTGACTGAGACTAGAAGGACCCCGGTGGTCATGGCCCCCAGACCTTCTTTTGGCCCAGGACAGGAACCATTCCTGAAGCCAACTCTTCAGACATGGACTGGACTGGACAACGGGTTGGAGAGGGATGCTGGTGAGGAGTGAGCTTCTTGGATTAGGTGGACACTTGAAACTATGTTGGCCTCTCCTGCCTGGAGGGGAGATGAGAGGGTGGAGGGCGTTAGAAGCTGGCGAAATGGACATGAAAAGAGAGAGTGGAGGGAGAGAACGGGCAATCTCATTACGGGGAGAGTAACTGGGAGTGTGTAGCAAGGTAAAAAAATTTTTTTTTTTAGCAAGGTGTATATGGGTTTTTGTGTGAGGCTGACTTGATCTGTAAGCTTTCACTTAAAGCACAATAAAAATTATTTAAAAAAGAACTAAAATAAATAAATCAAAGCTAAAACACTGAAAATAGGGAAACAGAGATGACAATATATAAAAGATGACATTAAAACAAAAAAAAAGGGACTAAATGGTGTAGTCATACAGCTCTCATATGGAGATGAAGTAAAGGTGATAACAAGAAATAAAAAATTTTTTTAAACTTAGAAAAATGGAGGTAAATATTCATGTAACCACAAAGGAAACTAACAATCCTACACATCAAAATGAAAAACAAGAAAAACATAAACACTCAGCAAGTACAAAATCAGCCACAATGAAAAAGATGAAAAGAAAATACATTTAAAAAAAACAACACAGAAAATTAAGTAGAACAAAGAAACTGTCAACAACACACACACACAAAATACATCAGAATGACAACACTGCACTCATACGTATCAACCATACACATAAACCAGAGACTCCATCAGCCTGAGACCAGAAAAACTAGATGGTTTCCAGCTACCACCAATGACTGCCCTGACAGGGAACACAACAGAGAGTCCATGATGGAACAGGAAAAAATTGGGGTGCAGAACTCAAATTCTAATAAAAAGACCAGACTTAATGGTTTGACTGACAATGGAGGAACCCCAGAAGACATGGCCCCTGGACTCTCTGTTAACCCAGAACTAAAATCACTCCTGAAGACAACTCTTCAGACAAAGATTAGACTGGATTATAGAATATAAAATAATACTCATGAAGAGTGTCCTTATTAGTTCAAGTAGATACACGAGACTAAATGGGCAGCTCCTGCCTGGAGGTGAGATGAGAAGGCAGAAAGGGATAGGAGCTGGTTGAAGGGACATGGAAAACCTGGAGTGGAAAAAGGATGTGTGCTGTCACATTACAGGGATCACAACTAGGGTATAAATTTTTGTTTGAGAAATTAACTTGAGCTCTAAACTTTTACCTAAAGCACAGTAAATAAATTTTAAAAAATGAATAAACTGGGTTCCTATACGCCAACAAAGAGAACTTCAAAAGGAAATAATGCCGTTTATAATAGCCCCTAAAAAGATAAAATACTTAGGAATAAATCTAAGCAAGGACATACAAGACCTATACAAAGAAAACTACAAAATGCTGCTGCAAGAAACCAAAAGAGACCTACATAAATGGAAACACATACTATGCTCATGGATAGAAAGACTCAACATTGTGATAAGGTCAATTCTACCCAAAGTGATCTATACATATAACGCAATCCCAATCCAAAAACCAATAGTATTCATTAACGAGATGGAAAAACTAATCACAAACTTTACGTGGAAAGGAAAGAGGCTCCAGATAAAAAAAGAATTACTGAAGAAAAAGAACAAAGTAGGAGGACTCATGCTACCTGATCTCTGAACCTGCTGTACAGTCATGGTTATCAAAATAGCCTGGTACTGGTACAACAACAGAAACATAGACCAACGGAACAGAGTCAAGAACCCAGATGTAAATCCATCCACCTATGGTCAGCTGATTTTTTACAAAGGACCAAATCCATTAATGAGGGAGAGACATTCTTTTTAACAAATGGCACTAGCAAAATTGGATGTCCATCTGTTAAAAAAAAAAAAATGAAAAAGGACCTATACCTCACACCATACACAAAAACTAGCTGAAAATGGATCAAAGACCTAAAGATAAAGCCTAAAACAATAAGAATCATGGAAGAAAAAATAGGAACAATGCTAGGGGCCCTAATATATGACATAAACACAATACAAACCATAACTAACAATGTACAAACACCGGAAGATGAGCTAGATCTCTTAGCTCGGGTTCTCTAGAGAAGTAAAACCAGTGAAGTGCATAAATGTATACAGAGAGATTTATGTCAAGGAAATGGATAAAGCAGTTGTAGAGGCTGAAATTCAGGCTGGAGGATTCTCCTGACTCACATAGCTGCCAGAGCTGGTGAACTCATGATCTGCAGATCCGACAGCAGCCCTCTGGCTCACAGGCTGTGGAGGTCAATGAATCCCAAGATCAGGAGGTAAGCTGCTAGCTCAAGTCCCAAGAACCAGAGGTCAGGTGAGATGCCAGCTATGGGGCCCAGAGCAAGCAAAAAAAACCACGAGCTTTGCCAGAAAGTCCACGTATGCTCAATGCAGGAACACCCCCAAGGAAACTCCTTTTCAACTCATTGGCTGTTCACAACAGATCTCATCATGGAGGAGATTACATTATAGCAGATTTCATTAGGGAGGTGATTACATCATTACATAGCTGCCAAACTACATCATAACTGCCAAATCACTGAGAATAATGGCCTAGTCAAGTTGACACACAACCTTAACCATCACAGTTCACCCCTTGTCAACTTGACATCCACACAAATCTCCCTGAACCATACACAATCTCTAAATAAAGACAATTATAAAGCCATACTTGCACCTAAGATGGTATACCTAACATGCGTGCTAGAGGAGACTGCTGGGTCCTTCTTCCTAGTCTGTCTTAGTCTGAAAGCTCAGCTGAAACCTATCCACCAAGGGTGACCCCGCTGGTATCTGAATCCCAGTGACATAGCTTCCAGCATCACAGCAACACACAAGCACACAGAGTACAAACTGACAGACACATCTGAAAAGAATTAGCCAGTGAAAACCTTATGAATAGCAGCAGAATATGTCTGATATAATGCTGGAAGATGAGCCCCCCAGGTTGGACGGTACTCAAAAGACTAGGGAAGAGCTGCCTCCTCAAAGCAGAGTTGACCTTAATGACGTGGACAGAGTCAAACTTTCGGGACCTTCACTGGCTGATGCGGTATGACTCGAAATGAGAAGAAACAGCTGCAAACAACCACTAATAATTGGAATATGGAATGCATGAAGTATGAATCTAGGAAAATTTGAAATCCTCAAAAATGAAATGGAAGCATAAACATCAATATCCTAGGCATTAGGGAGCTGAAATGGACTGGTATTGGCCATTTTGAATCAGACAATCATATGGTCTACTATGCTGGGAATGACAACTTAAATAGGAACAGCATTGCATTCATTGTCAAAAAGAACATTTCAATATCTATCCTGAAGTACAATGCTCTCAGTGATAGGATAATATCCATATGCCTACAAGTAAGACCAGCTAATATGACTATTATCCAAATTTATACACCAACCACTAAGGCCAAAGATGAAGAAATTGAAGGTTTTTACCAGCTTCTGTGGTATGAAATTGATTGAACATGGCATCAGAATGCATTGATAATTACTGGTGATTGGAACTCGAAATTTGGAAACAAAGAAGAAAGATGTGTAGTTGGAAAATATGGCCTTGGTGATAGAAACAATGTCAGAGATCAACTGACAGAATTTTACAAGACTAATGACTTCTTCATGGCAAATACCTTTTTTTAGCAACATAAACGGCGACTATACACGTGGACCTCATCAGATGGAATACGCAGGAATCAAATCGACTATATCTGTCAAAAGAGATTATAGAAAAGCTCAAAATCATCAGTTGGAACTGGACCGGGGGCCAACTGTGGAACAGACCATCAATTGCTCATATGCAAGTTCAAGTTGAAACTGAAGAAACCCAGAACAAGTCCACGAGAGCCAAAGTATGAACATGACCTTGACTATATCCCACCTGAATTTAGAGACCATCTCAAGAATATATTTGAGGCATTGAACACTGATGACCAAAGACCAGAAAAGTTGTGGAATGACATCAAGGATATCATCCATGAAGAAAGCAAAAGATCATTAAAAAGACAAGAAAGAAAGACCAAAATGGTTGGTTGTCAGAAGAGACTCTGAAACTTGCTCTTGAATGTCAAGCTGGAGATAGAAAGCCAAAAGGGAAGAACATGCTCAGCATTTCTCAAGCGGAAAGAACTGAAGAAAAAATTCAGGCCTTAAGTTGCAATAGTGAAGGATTCCATGGGGAAAATATTAAATGTGCAGAAAGTATCAGAAGAAGATGGAAAGAATACACAGTCATTATACCAAGAAGAATTGGTCAATGTTGAACCATTTCAAGAGGTAGCATATGATCAGGAACCTACGGTACTGAATGAAGAAAGAAGTCCAAGCTTCACTGAAGGCGTTGGCAAAAAACAACGCTCCAGGAATTGAAGGAATATCAATTGAGATGTTTCAACAAATGGATGCAGTGCTGGAAGTGCTCACTCATCTATGCCAGTAGATTTGGAAGACAGTTACCTGGCCAACTGACTGAGAAATCCATATTTATGACTATTCCCCAAAAAAGGTGACCCAACTGAATGTGGAAATTATAGAACAATAACATTAATATCATACTTAAGTAAAATTTTGCTGAAGACCATTCAAAAGCGACTGCAGCAGTATATTGACAGGACCTGCCAGAAATTCAGGCCAGATTTAGAAGAGGACATGGAACTAGGGATATCACTGCTGATGGCAGGCAGATCCTTGCTGAAACAGAGAATACCATAAAGATGTTTACCTGTGTTTAACTGACTATGCAAAATCATTCGACTGTGTGGATCATAACAAATTATGGATAACATTGAGAAGAATGGGAATTCCAGAACACTTAACTATGCTCACGAGAAATCTGTACATAGATCAAGAGACAGTTGTTGGAACAGAACAAGGGGATACTGCATGGTTTAAAGTCAGGAAATGTGTGCATCGGGGTTGTGCCCTTTCACCATACTTTTTCAATATGCATGCTGTACAGATAATCCAAGAGGCTAGATCTATATGAAGAAGAACAGGGCAACAGGATTGGAGGAAGACTCATTAACAACCTGCGTTATGAAGATGACACAACCTTGCTTGCTGAAAGTGAAGAGGAATTGAAGCACTTACTGATGAAGATCAAAGACCACAGTCTACAGTATGGATTACACCTCAACATAAAGAAAACAAAAATTCTCACCACTGGACCAACAAGCAACATCATGATAAACGGAAAAATGATAGAAATTGCCAAGGATTTCATTTTACTTGGATCCACAATCAACACCCAAGGTAGCAGCAGGCAAGAATTCAAGACACGCATTGCATTGGGCAAATCTGCTGTGAAAGACCTCTTTAAAGCATTGAAAAACAAAGATGTCACCTTGAAAACTAAGGGGTGCCTGACCCAAGCCATGGTATTTTCAATCTCATATTATGCGTAAAAAGCTGGACAATGAATAAGGAAGATCAAAGAATTGACACCTTTGAATTGTGATGTTGGCGAAAAATATTAAATATACCATGGACTGCCAAAAGATCTGTCTTAGAAGGAGTATAACCAGAACACTCCTTACAAGTAAGGACGGTGAGACTACGTCTTACATACTTTGGAGATGTTATCAGGAGGGATCAGACCCTGGAGAAGGACATCATGCTTGGTAGAGTATGGGGTCAGCGAAAAAGAGGAAGACCCTCAATGAGATGCATTGACACAGTGGCTGCAACAATGGGCTTAAGCATAACAAGGATTGTGAGCACGGCGAAGGATCAGACAGTGTTTTGTTCTGCAGTACATAGGGTTGCTATGAGTTGGAACCAACTCGACAGCACCTAACAACGACAACACTCATACGACTGATTGGAATGCAGTTCCAACTCATAGTGACCCCAAGTGCAACAGAAACACTACCATGTCCTGCACCATCCTCACAATCCTTGCTATGTTTGAGGCCGTTGTTGTAGCCACTGTGTCAATACAACTCATTGAGGGTCCTCCTCTTTTTCCATGACCCTCTACTTTACCAAACATGATGTCCTTCTCCAGGGACTGGCCCCTTCTGATAACATGTCCAGAGGACATGAGACAAAGTCTCACCATCCGTGTTTCTAAGGATCATTTTGGCTATACCTTTTCCAAGACAGATTTGTTTGTTCTTCTGGCATTCCATTGTATGTTCAATATTATTCACCAATACCGTAAATCAAATACATCAATATTTTTCTTGGTTTTTCTTGTTCATTGTCCAGCTTTCACATGTATAAACCCACTGCTTTTGAGTCGATTCCAACTCATAGTGTCCCTCTAGGACAGAGTAGAACTGCCTTATAGAGTTTCCAAGGAGCTCCTGGTGGATTCAAACTGCTGACCTCTTGGTTAGCAACTGTAGCATTTAACCAGTACTCCACCAGGTGATAAAAAATACCATGGCTTCAGTCAGGTGCACTTTAGTCCTCAAAGTGACATCTTTATTTTTTAACACTTTAAAGAGGTCTTTTGCAGCAGATTTACTCAATGCAATATGTCGTTTGATTTCTCGACTGCTTCCGTGGGTGTTGATTGTGTATCCATGTAAAATGAAATCCTTGACAACTTTAATATTTTATCATTTATCATGATATTGTTTATTGGTACAGTTGTGAGGATTTTTGTTTTCTTTATTTTGAGGTATAACCAGTACTGAAGGCTATAGCCTTTGACCTTCATCAGTAAGTGGTTCAAGTTCTCTTTGCTTTCAGCAAGTAAGAGTGTATCATCTGCATATCACAGATTGTTAACGTCTTTCTCCAATTCTAATTCTCCAATTCTCCTTCATATAGTCCAGCTTCTTGGATTCTTTGCTCACCACACAGATTGAATAAGTATGGTGAAAGGATACAACACTGACATGCACATTTCCTGATTTTAAACCATACGGTATTCCCTTTTTCTGTTCAAACAACTGCCTCTTGGTTTACGCATAGGTTCCACATAAGCACAATTAAGTATTTTGTAATTCCCATTCTTCGCAATGTTATCCATAATTTGTTATGATCCACACAGTCGAATATTTTTGTGTACTCAATAAACATCTTTCTTCCCCTCACATGTCTGTCAGCTTATAATAATGTTGGGGCTTGCATGTTGCTGTGATGTCAAAAGCTATGCCACTGGTATTTCAAATGCCAGTAGGGTCACCAGTGGTGGACACTTTTTATACGGTCTACTATGCCAGGAATGAGAAAGTAGAGGAGAATGGCATCACATTCATTGTCGAAAAGAATATTTCAAGACCTATTCTGAATTACAAAACTGTCAGTGTTAGGATAATATCCAAACACCTACAACAAAGAAGACCAGTTAATAGGACTGTTATTCAAAATTTATGCACCAACCATTACTGCCAAAGAGGAGAAAACTGAAGCATTTTACCAACTTCTGCAGTCTGAAATTGATCAAACATGCTATCAAGATTATTTATAATTACTGGTGATTGGAATGCAAAAGTTGGAAACAAAGAAGGATTGCTAGTTGGAAAATATGGCCATGGTAATAGAGATGATGGTGGAGGGTGAATGATAGAATTCTGCAAGACCAATGACTTCTTCAATGCAAATACTTTTTTTCAACAACGTACGTGGCAAGTATACACATGGGCCCCACCAAATGGAAGACACAGGAATCAAATCGATTGTATCTGTGGAAAGAGACGACGGAGAAGCTCAATATCAACAGTCAGAACAGAGCCAGGGGCCAATTGCAGAACAGCCCATCAATTGTTCATATGCAAGTTCAAGCTAGAGCTGAAGAAAATTAGAGCAAGTCCGGAAGAGCCAAGTCACAGCCTTAGTATTAGAGACTATCTTAAGAATAGATTTGATGCACTGAACACTAATGACCAAATATTAGACTAGTTGTGGAACAACATCAAGGACATCATATGCAAAGAAAGAAAAAGGTTATTAAAAAGAAGAAATTTTTAAAAAGACCAAAATGGATGTCAGAAGAGACTCTGAAACATGCTCTTGAAGGTTGAGTAGGTAAAGCGAATGGAAGAAATGATGAAGGAAAAGAACAGAACAAAAGATTTCAAAGGGAAGCTCGTGAAGACAAAGTATTATAATGACATGTGCAAAGACCTGGAGTTAGAAAACCAAAAGTGAAGAACATGTTCAGCACTTCCCAAGCTGAAAGAACTGAATAAAAAATTCAAGTCTCGAGTTGCAGTATTGAAGGATTCTACAGGGAAAATATTGAATGACACAGGAAACATCAAAAGCAGATGAAAGGAATACACCGAGTCACTGTACCAAAAAGAATTGGTTGATGTTCAGCCATTGTTGGAGGTAGCATATGATCGAGAATCGATGGTACTGAAGGGAAGAAGTCCAAGGTGCACTGAAGGGAATCACGAAAAACAAGGTTCCAGGAATTGATAGAATACCAGTTGAGATGTTTCAACAACATCTTGCTGGAGGTGCTCACTCATTCATGTCAAAAAATTTGGAAGACAGTTTCCTGGCCAATTAATTGGAAGAGATCAATATTTGTGCCCATTCCAAAGAAAGGTGAGTCAACAGAATGCATAAATTATCAAACAATAGCATTAATATCACACTCAAGTAAAATTTTGCTGAAGATCATTTGAAAGCGTTTGCAGTAGTACATCGACAGAGAACTGTCAGAAATTCAAGCCAGATTCCAAAGAGGATGTGGAATGAAGGATATCATTGCTGATGTCAGATGGATCTTGGCTGAAAGCAGAGACTACCATATTGAGTATGCAAAGGCATTCGACTGTGTAGATCATAAAAAATTATGGATAACACTGCAAAGAATGGGAATTCCAGAACACTTTATTGTGCTCAGGCAGAATCTGTACGTAGACCAAGAAGTAGTCGTTGGAACAGAATAAGGGGATACTGTGTTATTTAAAGTCAAGAAAGGAGTGTGTCAAGGTTGTATCCTTTCACCATACTTATTCAATCTGTATGCTGAGCAAATAATCCAAGAAGCTGGACTATATGAAGAATACTGCATCAAGATTGGAGGAAGACTCGTTAACAACCTGCATTATGCAGATGACACAACCTTGCTTGCTGAAAGTGAAGAGGACTTGAAGCACTTACTAATGAAGATCAAAGACTTCAGCTTTCAGTTTGGATTGCACCTCAACATAAAGAAAACAAAAATCCGCACAACTGGACCAATAAGCAACATCATAATAAACAGAGAAAAGATTGAAGTTATCAAGGATTTCATTTTACTTGGATCTACAATCAATGCCCATGGAAACAGCAGTCACAAAATCAGATGACGTATTGCATTGGGCCAATCTGCTGCAAAAGACCTCTTTAAAGTATTAAAAAGCAAAGATGTCACTTTGAGGACTGAGGTGTGTGTGACCCAAGCCATGGTATTTTCATGTGCATGCGAAAGCTGGACAATGAATAAGAAAGACCAGAGAAGCATTGATGCATTTGAATTATGGTGTTGGCGAGGGATATTGAATATACCATGGACTGCCAGAAAAAATTACAAATCTGTCTTGGAGAAGTACAGCCAGATTGCTCCTTAGAAGTAAGGACGTCAACACTTTGTCTCACGTACTTTGGACATGTTATCAGGAGGGACCAGTCCCTGGAGAAAGACATCATGCTTGGTAAAGTAGAGGGTCAGTGAAAAAGAGAAGACCCTCAGCGAGATGGATTGACACAGTGGCTTCAACAATACGCTCAAACAAACAACAATTGTAAGGATGGCGCAGGACCGTGCAGTATGTTGTTCTGTTGTACATAGGTCTCTATGAGTCAGAACTGACTCGTCAGCATCTAACAACAACAACAAACATCTTTCTGGTATTCTCCGCTTTCATCCAAGATCTATCTGACATCAGCAATGATATCCCTCGTTCCACCTCCTCTTCTGAATACAGCTTGAGTTTCTGGCAGCTCCTTATCAATGTACTGCTGCAATCATTTTTTAATTATCTTCGGTAAAATTTTACTTGTGTGTGATATTAATGATATTGTTTGATAATTTTCACATTTTGTTGGATCATCTTTCATTGGAATGGGCACAAATATGGATATGGCCATGTAGTTGTCTTCCAAATTTCTTGGTATAGAGTGTGAGTGCTTCCAGTGTTGCAGTCATTTGTAGAAACATCTCAAATGGTATTCCGTCAATTCCTGGAGCCTTGTTTTTGCCAATGCCTTCAGTGCAGCTTAGACTTATTCCTTCAATACCGTTGGTTCTTAATCATATACTACCTCCTGAAATGGTTGAAAGTCAACCAATTCTTTCTGGTAGAATGACTCTTTGTATTTCTTCCATCTTCTTTTGGTGCTTCTTCTGTCATTCAATATTTTGCTCATAGAATCCTTCAATATGTCAGCTTGAGGCTTGAATTTGTTCAAATTCCCAAAATGAGAAGAAACAGCTGCAAACATCCATTAATAATCAGAATGTAGAATGTACAAAGTATGAATCTAGGAAAACTGGAAGCTGTCTAAAGTGAAATGGATGCTTGAAGCTAGATATCCTAGGCATTAGTGAGCTGAAGTGCACTAGTATTGGCCATTGTGAATCAGAAAATCATATGGTCTACTATGCCAGGAATGAGAAATTGAAAAGGATCAGCGTTGCATTCACTGTCAAAAAGAACATTTCAAGATCTATCCTGAAATACAATGCTGTCAATGATAGACTAATATTCATAGGCCTACAAACAAAACCAGTTAATACAAATTATTATTCAAATTTACCCACCAACCACTCAGGCCAAAGTTGAAGAAATTAAAGATTTTTACCAACTTCTGAAGTCTGAAACTGATCAAACATGCAATCAAGATGCATTAATAATTACTGGTCATTGGAATGCAAAAGTTGGAAACAAAGCAAAAGGATCAGTACTTGGAATATATGGCCTTGGTGATAGAAACAACGCCAGAGATCACATGATAGGATTAGGCCTGACCAACAACCTATTCATTGCAAATACCTTTTTTCAACAACACAGGCCATGGCTGTACACGTGGACCTCACCGTTTTGAATACACAGGAATCAAATTGACTACATCTGTGGAAAGAGACAATGGAGAAGTTCGATATCATCAGTTAGAACAAGGCCAGGGGCCAACTGCAGAATAGACCATCAATTGCTCACAGATAAGTTCATGTTGAAGCTGAAAATTGAAACAAGTCCAAAGTATGACCTTGAATATATCCCACCTGAATTTAGAGACAATCTCAAGCATAGATTTGACGCATTGAATTCTAATAACCGAAAACCAGATGAGCTGAGATGACACGAATGACATCATACACAGAGAAAGTAGAAGCTCATTAAAAAGGCGGGAAAGAAATAAGAGACTCTGAAACTTGCTCTTGAATGTAGAGCAGTTGAAGCAAATGGAAGAAATGATGAAGTTAAAAAGTTGAACAGAAGATTTCAAGGGGTGACTTGAGAAGACAAAGTAAAGTATTACAATGAAATGTGCAAAGACGTGGAGTTAGAAAACCAAAAGGGAAGAATAAGCTTGGAATTTCTGAAGCAGAGAGAAATGGAGAAAGCTGATATATATATTTCAGGGAAAAAAAAAAAACCAAACCTATTGCTGTTGAGTAGATTCCAACTCAGAAAATCTATAGGACAGAGTGTAACTGCCCTATACGGTTTCCAAGGCTGTAAATCTTTACAGAATCAGACTGCCACATCTTTGTCCTGCATAGTGTCTGGTGGGCTTGAATCACTGACCACTCAACAGCCGAGTGCTTAAGCACTGTGCCACCAGGGCATATATATATATATGTACACACACACACATGCATATATATACATCCCTGGGTGGTGTAAATGGTTAAATACTCAACTTCTAGCCAAAAGGTTGGCAGTTCGACCCACCCAGAAGTGCCTTGGAAGACAAGCCTGGCGATCTGCTTCTCAAAGGTCACAGCCTTGAAAACCCTATGGAGCAGTACTGCTCTGCATACATAGGGTCGCCATGAGTAGAAATCTACTTGACAGCATCTAAACTAACAATAACAAATATATACAGAAAAAGTTAAAGAAAACCTATCCCTCAGAAATAAAAGGCTTAGTACATAGAAAACATCCCTAGTACTTGGAAATTCAGGATTTTTTTTTTTTTTTTTGCAGCATCCATACTGAAAAATAATAATTAGAATTAAGGTTACAGAAACAAAGTGAATGTCCATCTAAAGGGGGATGTTTGGTTTCATATAGTGCATTCATACCATGAAATATTGTACAGGCAGTAAACATAATGGAGGAATTTCCATGAAGTATTATAAGTGAGAAAGGCAAACTCCATAACTATGCGCATAGTGTGATACCATTTTTGAAAAACAATGACCAAAAAAATCTGCTTTCTATGCATATATTTGTGTATGTATACACAAATGTTGTATTTGATCACTTGAGCATGAAGACAAGTATGGAAGGGTGCCCTGGAAGTGAGTTAGTATTGGGACTGTGGAAAAGAATTATATTGGATGGAGAAATTGTGTGAAGAAGGTAAGGGGTATATAGGAACTCTGCACTTTCTGTACAATTTGTCTGTAAACCTAAAACTGTGCTGAAAAATAAAGTATTTATTTAGAAAAATGATATTGGATGGATTTTCCAAGCAGATGCTAAAGTCATAACACTTATCTGACACCTGAGGTTAAAACTGAAATTTTTAAAGTTACTAAAATCTAAGATCTATATAATTTATATGTAAGCCTTTGCCATTTAATAGTTGTGTTATCTTGGGCACATTACTCAAACTCTCTGTGCCTCAGTTTCCTCATTTGAAATAGAGATTATAATAGTACAGACCTCAGAGCCTGGTTGTAAGGAATTTATAAAGTTAATATGCATAAAACACTCAGAATTGTACCATTCGCTATTTATTATCATTATCTGTGTTGCTCGTTCTTTGCTGCAAATTTTGTTCAAAACCACAGTCTGTTCTATAAATAAAAAGATGGATATTTTTCTTTTCAATGGCTTTTTTTTTTTTTCTTCTCCTCACCTTTTTCCCGTAATGGAAGCAGTGTGCTCCCAGCTTGTTCTGCGACCACTC